>NW_027672534.1:0-47000 GCF_964165515.1 Mesoplodon bidens | reverse complement strand
TTTCAAAACGACAGTTTCAAGAGGCATATTTCACGCACATTAGTGTTCTGCTTCTTTTGCTTTCTTTCTTTCTTTGTTAAAAAAACGGGAATGGAAAAAGGCAACCCTCAGAATGGGCGAAAACGTTCACAAACGAATCAATGGACAAAGGTTTAATCTCCAATATATATAAACAGCTCATGCAGCTTAATATTAATAAAACAAACAACCCAATACAAAAATGGGCAGAAGATCTAAAGAGACGTTTCTTCAAAGAAGACACAGAGATGGCCAAGACGCCCATGAGAAGCTGCTCAACATCACTAATTATTAGAGAAATGCAAATCAAAACTACAATGAGGTAAGACCTCACACCTGTTAGAATCGGCATCATCAGATAATGTACAAACAACAAATTCTGGGGAGGGTGTGGACAAAAGGAACCCTCTTCCGCTATTGGTGGGAATGTAAATTGATACAGTCACTATGGAGAACAGTATGGAGGTTCCTTTAAAAAACTAAAAAGAGAATTACCATAGGATCCAGCAATCCCACTTCTGGGCATATACCCAGAGAAAACCATAAATCACAAAGACACATTCACCACAATGTTCATTGCAGCACTATTTACAATAGCCAGGTAATGGAAGCAACCTAAATGCCCACAGACAGACGAATGGATAAAGATGTGGTACATATATAAAATGGAATATTACTCAGCCATAAAAAGGAATGAAACTGGGTCATTTGTAGAGAAGTTGATGGATCTAGAGACTGTCATCCAGAGTGAAGTAAGTCAGAAAGAGAAAAACAAATATTGTATACTAATGCCTATATGTGGAACCTAGAAAAATGGTACAGATGAACTGGTTTGCAGGGCAGAAATAGAGACACAGAGGTAGAGAACAGACGTATGGACACAAAGTGGGGGAAGCCATGGGGTGGTGGTGGTGGGATGTGTTGGGAGATTGGGATTGACCTGTAAACATGTATATGCATAAAATAGATAACTAATAATAACCTACTGTATAAAAAAATAAACAAAATTAAATTTCAAAATTTTTAAAAATAAAATGTAAAAATAAAACAGAAAAAAAGTTCTTCCATTCACACTGATGTATATATAACAATGAATTATTTCCATGCTTATATCTATAAATACATAAAAGAGGAATAAAATCTAACTTGAACCAAAAAAGAAAAAAAAAAACTGAACCTAACAGTTATACAGAGGAAAACACTACCAAGGCAGATGCTCCAGTGGTAAACAATTCTGAAATTGGTCAGAGGTGGGGAATCATCTCCCATACAGCCAGCAGCCCCACCCGCCCACGCAAGGAGCGTCCTTATTGCAAAGCTGGGAGACCGTGCCCAGGCCTCTGTGAGTAAACGTGAGCTGAGCCCCAGGCCAGATGCTGCTGAACTGTTCCCACCCTTCCCAGGTGAAACACCTGAATATGTACAAGGGCTTGAAAGCCTAGAGGGAGGGCCGTGGAGCCACACCAGCGACGGCACGCAGGCCAACTTGGTGCCTGCAGGTCAGCCAGGATGGTCCTGGCCACGGGCGCTCTTCTGGAAGCTTTCCATTGCCCTGCCTGAGATACCCCTCCTGTCCCGGCCCCCACTCCTTTTTTTCCTTCCTCACCTCAGCCCGGAGAGATATTCCAGTGGAAGTTATGGGTGACACATCCTCTTCCTTACAGGTGGCAGCCTGGCAACTCCTGCCGAAAGTCCAGCAGAGCCCCACTCACACCGGGCCACCCACAAAGCCGTGGACCCTCACACCCTCCCACCAGCACAGCCCCGAGACTGCTGACGGGGCAGAGAATATGGAGTCAGGCACAGCTGCAGGGGCTATTGCTGCCTGGAGTGCTGTTTATATTGACCTCAACCCAGGCACACCTGGGGAGGGCTTGCCGGCAGGGTCAGGCTGCCCAGGGCAGCTAATCCTCAGCCCTCAGGGAATCACATTGCAGAAAATGGACCTCGCTAAGACAGAATATTCGCCAAGGAAAAAAAGGACACAATGCCATTCGCAGCACCGTAGATGAGTCTCGAGGTAATCACGTGACTTGGAGTAAGTCAGAAAGTGAAAGACACATATCGTATCATATCACTTATAGGTGTTACCTATAAATTGATACCAGGGCAGATATTTCCACGGAGAAGGGCAATCACAGATTCATTAAACAAACTTATGGTTCACCAAAGGAAAGGTGTGAGGATTGAATTCATTACGATATTGGGGTTAACAGACATATACAAACACAGTAGACGTATATAATCACCAAAGACCTACGGAGTACCAAGAGAAGACTACTCAACATTCTGTCATAACGTACATGGGAAAAGGATCCCAGGGAGAACAGACATATGTATATGTGTAAAAGAACCACCTCTTGCACACCTACAACAAGCTAAACGTTGTACTCAAACATGCTGTAATAAAAAAATAAAAAATTAAATTAAAAACAAGAACAAGAAGTAGTGAGACACACTTGACGGGCTTTCTCCTGGCACATTCCGTTCTACATTCCAATCTAGAACGCGACTTCCATTGAGGCTCTGCTGCCCTAGTAACCAGATTTGATAAGGGAGAACTGCTGCCACCTTGTGGCCGTTTCTCACAACTGCAGCTTTAATCCCAGCGCTTATGGTCAGTGGATATTCCAAATCATTACAGGCCTGTAAATGACACCTGCCCTGAAAACAAATCCTGGGGTCATATATCGACCAAAAAATTCAAAAGACGTCCATATTTCAAAACGACAGTTTCAAGAGGCATATTTCACGCACATTAGTGTTCTGCTTCTTTTGCTTTCTTTCTTTCTTTGTTAAAAAAACGGGAATGGAAAAAGGCAACCCTCAGAATGGGCGAAAACGTTCACAAACGAATCAATGGACAAAGGTTTAATCTCCAATATATATAAACAGCTCATGCAGCTTAATATTAATAAAACAAACAACCCAATACAAAAATGGGCAGAAGATCTAAAGAGACGTTTCTTCAAAGAAGACACAGAGATGGCCAAGACGCACATGAGAATCTGCTCAACATCACTAATTATTAGAGAAATGCAAATCAAAACTACAATGAGGTAAGACCTCACACCTGTTAGAATCGGCATCATCAGATAATGTACAAACAACAAATTCTGGGGAGGGTGTGGACAAAAGGAACCCTCTTCCGCTATTGGTGGGAATGTAAATTGATACAGTCACTATGGAGAACAGTATGGAGGTTCCTTTAAAAAACTAAAAAGAGAATTACCATAGGATCCAGCAATCCCACTTCTGGGCATATACCCAGAGAAAACCATAAATCACAAAGACACATTCACCACAATGTTCATTGCAGCACTATTTACAATAGCCAGGTAATGGAAGCAACCTAAATGCCCACAGACAGACGAATGGATAAAGATGTGGTACATATATAAAATGGAATATTACTCAGCCATAAAAAGGAATGAAACTGGGTCATTTGTGGAGAAGTTGATGGATCTAGAGACTGTCATACAGAGTGAAGTAAGTCAGAAAGAGAAAAACAAATATTGTATATTAATGCCTATATGTGGAACCTAGAAAAATGGTACAGATGAACTGGTTTGCAGGGCAGAAATAGAGACACAGAGGTAGAGAACAGACGTATGGACACAAAGTGGGGGAAGCCATGGGGTGGTGGTGGTGGGATGAGTTGGGAGATTGGGATTGACCTGTATACATGTATATGCATAAAATAGATAACTAATAATAACCTAATGTATAAAAAAATAAACAAAATTAAATTTCAAAATTTTTAAAAATAAAATGTAAAAATAAAACAGAAAAAAAGTTCTTCCATTCACACTGATGTATATATAACAATGAATTATTTCCATGCTTATATCTATAAATACATAAAAGAGGAATAAAATCTAACTTGAAACAAAAAAGAAAAAAAAAAAACTGAACCTAACAGTTATACAGAGGAAAACACTACCAAGGCACTTGCTCCAGTGGTAAACAATTCTGAAATTGGTCAGAGGTGGGGAATCATCTCCCATACAGCCAGCAGCCCCACCCGCCCACGCAAGGAGCGTCCTTATTGCAAAGCTGGGAGACCGTGCCCAGGCCTCTGTGAGTAAACGTGAGCTGAGCCCCAGGCCAGATGCTGCTGAACTGTTCCCACCCTTCCCAGGTGAAACACCTGAATATGTACAAGGGCTTGAAAGCCTAGAGGGAGGGCCGTGGAGCCACACCAGCGACGGCACGCAGGCCAACTTGGTGCCTGCAGGTCAGCCAGGATGGTCCTGGCCACGGGCGCTCTTCTGGAAGCTTTCCATTGCCCTGCCTGAGATACCCCTCCTGTCCCGGCCCCCACTCCTTTTTTTCCTTCCTCACCTCAGCCCGGAGAGATATTCCAGTGGAATTTATGGGTGACACATCCTCTTCTTTAAAGGTGGCAGCCTGGCAACTCCTGCCGAAAGTCCAGCAGAGCCCCACTCACACCGGGCCACCCACAGAGCCGTGGACCCTCACACCCTTCCACCAGCACAGCCCCGAGACTGCTGACGGGGCAGAGAATATGGAGTCAGGCACAGCTGCAGGGGCTATTGCTGCCTGGAGTGCTGTTTATATTGACCTCAACCCAGGCACACCTGGGGAGGGCTTGCCGGCAGGGTCAGGCTGCCCAGGGCAGCTAATCCTCAGCCCTCAGGGAATCACATTGCAGAAAATGGACCTCGCTAAGACAGAATATTCGCCAAGGAAAAAAAGGACACAATGCCATTCGCAGCACCGTAGATGAGTCTCGAGGTAATCACGTGACTTGGAGTAAGTCAGAAAGTGAAAGACACATATCGTATCATATCACTTATAGGTGTTACCTATAAATTGATACCAGGGCAGATATTTCCGCGGAGAAGGGCAATCACAGATTCATTAAACAAACTTATGGTTCACCAAAGGAAAGGTGTGAGGATTGAATTCATTACGATATTGGGGTTAACAGACATATACAAACACAGTAGACGTATATAATCACCAAAGACCTACGGAGTACCAAGAGAAGACTACTCAACATTCTGTCATAACGTACATGGGAAAAGGATCCCAGGAAGAACAGACATATGTATATGTGTAAAAGAACCACCTCTTGCACACCTACAACAAGCTAAACGTTGTACTCAAACATGCTGTAATAAAAAAATAAAAAATTAAATTAAAAACAAGAACAAGAAGTAGTGAGACACAATTGAGGGGCTTTCTCCTGGCACATTCCGTTCTACATTCCAATCTAGAACGCGACTTCCATTGAGGCTCTGCTGCCCTAGTAACCAGATTTGGTAAGGGAGAACTGCTGCCACCTTGTGGCCGTTTCTCACAACTGCAGCTTTAATCCCAGCGCTTATGGTCAGTGGATATTCCAAATCATTACAGGCCTGTAAATGACACCTGCCCTGAAAACAAATCCTGGGGTCATATATCGACCAAAAAATTCAAAAGACGTCCATATTTGAAAACGACAGTTTCAAGAGGCATGTTTCACGCACATTAGTGTTCTGCTTCTTTTGCTTTCTTTCTTTCTTTGTTAAAAAAACGGGAATGGAAAAAGGCAACCCTCAGAATGGGCGAAAACGTTCACAAACGAATCAATGGACAAAGGTTTAATCTCCAATATATATAAACAGCTCATGCAGCTTAATATTAATAAAACAAACAACCCAATACAAAAATGGGCAGAAGATCTAAAGAGACGTTTCTTCAAAGAAGTCACAGAGATGGCCAAGACGCACATGAGAAGCTGCTCAACATCACTAATTATTAGAGAAATGCAAATCAAAACTACAATGAGGTAAGACCTCACACCTGTTAGAATCGGCATCATCAGATAATGTACAAACAACAAATTCTGGGGAGGGTGTGGACAAAAGGAACCCTCTTCCGCTATTGTTGGGAATGTAAATTGATACAGTCACTATGGAGAACGGTATGGAGGTTCCTTTAAAAAACTAAAAAGAGAATTACCATAGGATCCAGCAATACCACTTCTGGGCATATACCCAGAGAAAACCATAAATCACAAAGACACATTCACCACAATGTTCATTGCAGCACTATTTACAATAGCCAGGTAATGGAAGCAACCTAAATGCCCACAGACAGACGAATGGATAAAGATGTGGTACATATATAAAATGGAATATTACTCAGCCATAAAAAGGAATGAAACTGGGTCATTTGTAGAGAAGTTGATGGATCTAGAGACTGTCATACAGAGTGAAGTAAGTCAGAAAGAGAAAAACAAATATTGTATATTAATGCCAATATGTGGAATCTAGAAAAATGGTACAGATGAACTGGTTTGCAGGGCAGAAATAGAGACACAGAGGTAGAGAACAGACGTATGGACACAAAGTGGGGGAAGCCATGGGGTGGTGGTGGTGGGATGAGTTGGGAGATTGGGATTGACCTGTATACATGTATATGCATAAAATAGATAACTAATAATAACCTACTGTATAAAAAAATAAACAAAATTAAATTTCAAAATTTTTAAAAATAAAATGTAAAAATAAAACAGAAAAAAAGTTCTTCCATTCACACTGATGTATATATAACAATGAATTATTTCCATGCTTATATCTATAAATACATAAAAGAGGAATAAAATCTAACTTGAACCAAAAAAGAAAAAAAAAAACTGAACCTAACAGTTATACAGAGGAAAACACTACCAAGGCACTTGCTCCAGTGGTAAACAATTCTGAAATTGGTCAGAGGTGGGGAATCATCTCCCATACAGCCAGCAGCCCCACCCGCCCATGCAAGGAGCGTCCTTATTGCAAAGCTGGGAGACCGTGCCCAGGCCTCTGTTAGTAAATGTGAGCTGAGCCCCAGGCCAGATGCTGCTGAACTGTTCCCACCCTTCCCAGGTGAAACACCTGAATATGTACAAGGGCTTGAAAGCCTAGAGGGAGGGCCGTGGAGCCACACCAGCGACGGCACGCAGGCCAACTTGGTGCCTGCAGGTCAGCCAGGATGGTCCTGGCCACGGGCGCTCTTCTGGAAGCTTTCCATTGCCCTGCCTGAGATACCCCTCCTGTCCCGGCCCCCACTCCTTTTTTTCCTTCCTCACCTCAGCCCGGAGAGATATTCCAGTGGAAGTTATGGGTGACACATCCTCTTCCTTACAGGTGGCAGCCTGGCAACTCCTGCCAAAAGTCCAGCAGAGCCGCACTCACACCGGGCCACCCACAGAGCCGTGGACCCTCACACCCTCCCACCAGCACAGCCCCGAGACTGCTGACGGGGCAGAGAATATGGAGTCAGGCACAGCTGCAGGGGCTATTGCTGCCTGGAGTGCTGTTTATATTGACCTCAACCCAGGCTCACCTGGGGAGGGCTTGCCGGCAGGGTCAGGCTGCCCAGGGCAGCTAATCCTCAGCCCTCAGGGAATCACATTGCAGAAAATGGACCTCGCTAAGACAGAATATTCGCCAAGGAAAAAAAGGACACAATGCCATTCGCAGCACCGTAGATGAGTCTCGAGGTAATCACGTGACTTGGAGTAAGTCAGAAAGTGAAAGACACATATCGTATCATATCACTTATAGGTGTTACCTATAAATTGATACCAGGGCAGATATTTCCACGGAGAAGGGCAATCACAGATTCATTAAACAAACTTATGGTTCACCAAAGGAAAGGTGTGAGGATTGAATTCATTACGATATTGGGGTTAACAGACATATACAAACACAGTAGACGTATATAATCACCAAAGACCTACGGAGTACCAAGAGAAGACTACTCAACATTCTGTCATAACGTACATGGGAAAAGGATCCCAGGGAGAACAGACATATGTATATGTGTAAAAGAACCACCTCTTGCACACCTACAACAAGCTAAACGTTGTACTCAAACATGCTGTAATAAAAAAATAAAAAATTAAATTAAAAACAAGAACAAGAAGTAGTGAGACACACTTGACGGGCTTTCTCCTGGCACATTCCGTTCTACATTCCAATCTAGAACGCGACTTCCATTGAGGCTCTGCTGCCCTAGTAACCAGATTTGATAAGGGAGAACTGCTGCCACCTTGTGGCCGTTTCTCACAACTGCAGCTTTAATCCCAGCGCTTATGGTCAGTGGATATTCCAAATCATTACAGGCCTGTAAATGACACCTGCCCTGAAAACAAATCCTGGGGTCATATATCGACCAAAAAATTCAAAAGACGTCCATATTTCAAAACGACAGTTTCAAGAGGCATATTTCACGCACATTAGTGTTCTGCTTCTTTTGCTTTCTTTCTTTCTTTGTTAAAAAAACGGGAATGGAAAAAGGCAACCCTCAGAATGGGCGAAAACGTTCACAAACGAATCAATGGACAAAGGTTTAATCTCCAATATATATAAACAGCTCATGCAGCTTAATATTAATAAAACAAACAACCCAATACAAAAATGGGCAGAAGATCTAAAGAGACGTTTCTTCAAAGAAGACACAGAGATGGCCAAGACGCACATGAGAATCTGCTCAACATCACTAATTATTAGAGAAATGCAAATCAAAACTACAATGAGGTAAGACCTCACACCTGTTAGAATCGGCATCATCAGATAATGTACAAACAACAAATTCTGGGGAGGGTGTGGACAAAAGGAACCCTCTTCCGCTATTGGTGGGAATGTAAATTGATACAGTCACTATGGAGAACAGTATGGAGGTTCCTTTAAAAAACTAAAAAGAGAATTACCATAGGATCCAGCAATCCCACTTCTGGGCATATACCCAGAGAAAACCATAAATCACAAAGACACATTCACCACAATGTTCATTGCAGCACTATTTACAATAGCCAGGTAATGGAAGCAACCTAAATGCCCACAGACAGACGAATGGATAAAGATGTGGTACATATATAAAATGGAATATTACTCAGCCATAAAAAGGAATGAAACTGGGTCATTTGTGGAGAAGTTGATGGATCTAGAGACTGTCATACAGAGTGAAGTAAGTCAGAAAGAGAAAAACAAATATTGTATATTAATGCCTATATGTGGAACCTAGAAAAATGGTACAGATGAACTGGTTTGCAGGGCAGAAATAGAGACACAGAGGTAGAGAACAGACGTATGGACACAAAGTGGGGGAAGCCATGGGGTGGTGGTGGTGGGATGAGTTGGGAGATTGGGATTGACCTGTATACATGTATATGCATAAAATAGATAACTAATAATAACCTACTGTATAAAAAAATAAACAAAATTAAATTTCAAAATTTTTAAAAATAAAATGTAAAAATAAAACAGAAAAAAAGTTCTTCCATTCACACTGATGTATATATAACAATGAATTATTTCCATGCTTATATCTATAAATACATAAAAGAGGAATAAAATCTAACTTGAAACAAAAAAGAAAAAAAAAAAACTGAACCTAACAGTTATACAGAGGAAAACACTACCAAGGCACTTGCTCCAGTGGTAAACAATTCTGAAATTGGTCAGAGGTGGGGAATCATCTCCCATACAGCCAGCAGCCCCACCCGCCCACGCAAGGAGCGTCCTTATTGCAAAGCTGGGAGACCGTGCCCAGGCCTCTGTGAGTAAACGTGAGCTGAGCCCCAGGCCAGATGCTGCTGAACTGTTCCCACCCTTCCCAGGTGAAACACCTGAATATGTACAAGGGCTTGAAAGCCTAGAGGGAGGGCCGTGGAGCCACACCAGCGACGGCACGCAGGCCAACTTGGTGCCTGCAGGTCAGCCAGGATGGTCCTGGCCACGGGCGCTCTTCTGGAAGCTTTCCATTGCCCTGCCTGAGATACCCCTCCTGTCCCGGCCCCCACTCCTTTTTTTCCTTCCTCACCTCAGCCCGGAGAGATATTCCAGTGGAATTTATGGGTGACACATCCTCTTCTTTACAGGTGGCAGCCTGGCAACTCCTGCCGAAAGTCCAGCAGAGCCCCACTCACACCGGGCCACCCACAGAGCCGTGGACCCTCACACCCTTCCACCAGCACAGCCCCGAGACTGCTGACGGGGCAGAGAATATGGAGTCAGGCACAGCTGCAGGGGCTATTGCTGCCTGGAGTGCTGTTTATATTGACCTCAACCCAGGCACACCTGGGGAGGGCTTGCCGGCAGGGTCAGGCTGCCCAGGGCAGCTAATCCTCAGCCCTCAGGGAATCACATTGCAGAAAATGGACCTCGCTAAGACAGAATATTCGCCAAGGAAAAAAAGGACACAATGCCATTCGCAGCACCGTAGATGAGTCTCGAGGTAATCACGTGACTTGGAGTAAGTCAGAAAGTGAAAGACACATATCGTATCATATCACTTATAGGTGTTACCTATAAATTGATACCAGGGCAGATATTTCCACGGAGAAGGGCAATCACAGATTCATTAAACAAACTTATGGTTCACCAAAGGAAAGGTGTGAGGATTGAATTCATTACGATATTGGGGTTAACAGACATATACAAACACAGTAGACGTATATAATCACCAAAGACCTACGGAGTACCAAGAGAAGACTACTCAACATTCTGTCATAACGTACATGGGAAAAGGATCCCAGGAAGAACAGACATATGTATATGTGTAAAAGAACCACCTCTTGCACACCTACAACAAGCTAAACGTTGTACTCAAACATGCTGTAATAAAAAAATAAAAAATTAAATTAAAAACAAGAACAAGAAGTAGTGAGACACACTTGAGGGGCTTTCTCCTGGCACATTCCGTTCTACATTCCAATCTAGAACGCGACTTCCATTGAGGCTCTGCTGCCCTAGTAACCAGATTTGGTAAGGGAGAACTGCTGCCACCTTGTGGCCGTTTCTCACAACTGCAGCTTTAATCCCAGCGCTTATGGTCAGTGGATATTCCAAATCATTACAGGCCTGTAAATGACACCTGCCCTGAAAACAAATCCTGGGGTCATATATCGACCAAAAAATTCAAAAGACGTCCATATTTCAAAACGACAGTTTCAAGAGGCATATTTCACGCACATTAGTGTTCTGCTTCTTTTGCTTTCTTTCTTTCTTTGTTAAAAAAACGGGAATGGAAAAAGGCAACCCTCAGAATGGGCGAAAACGTTCACAAACGAATCAATGGACAAAGGTTTAATCTCCAATATATATAAACAGCTCATGCAGCTTAATATTAATAAAACAAACAACCCAATACAAAAATGGGCAGAAGATCTAAAGAGACGTTTCTTCAAAGAAGACACAGAGATGGCCAAGACGCACATGAGAAGCTGCTCAACATCACTAATTATTAGAGAAATGCAAATCAAAACTACAATGAGGTAAGACCTCACACCTGTTAGAATCGACATCATCAGATAATGTACAAACAACAAATTCTGGGGAGGGTGTGGACAAAAGGAACCCTCTTCCGCTATTGGTGGGAATGTAAATTGATACAGTCACTATGGAGAACAGTATGGAGGTTCCTTTAAAAAACTAAAAAGAGAATTACCATAGGATCCAGCAATCCCACTTCTGGGCATATACCCAGAGAAAACCATAAATCACAAAGACACATTCACCACAATGTTCATTGCAGCACTATTTACAATAGCCAGGTAATGGAAGCAACCTAAATGCCCACAGACAGACGAATGGATAAAGATGTGGTACATATATAAAATGGAATATTACTCAGCCATAAAAAGGAATGAAACTGGGTCATTTGTAGAGAAGTTGATGGATCTAGAGACTGTCATACAGAGTGAAGTAAGTCAGAAAGAGAAAAACAAATATTGTATATTAATGCCTATATGTGGAACCTAGAAAAATGGTACAGATGAACTGGTTTGCAGGGCAGAAATAGAGACACAGAGGTAGAGAACAGACGTATGGACACAAAGTGGGGGAAGCCATGGGGTGGTGGTGGTGGGATGAGTTGGGAGATTGGGATTGACCTGTATACATGTATATGCATAAAATAGATAACTAATAATAACCTACTGTATAAAAAAATAAACAAAATTAAATTTCAAAATTTTTAAAAATAAAATGTAAAAATAAAACAGAAAAAAAGTTCTTCCATTCACACTGATGTATATATAACAATGAATTATTTCCATGCTTATATCTATAAATACATAAAAGAGGAATAAAATCTAACTTGAACCAAAAAAGAAAAAAAAACACTGAACCTAACAGTTATACAGAGGAAAACACTACCAAGGCACTTGCTCCAGTGGTAAACAATTCTGAAATTGGTCAGAGGTGGGGAATCATCTCCCATACAGCCAGCAGCCCCACCCGCCCATGCAAGGAGCGTCCTTATTGCAAAGCTGGGGGACCGTGCCCAGGCCTCTGTGAGTAAACGTGAGCTGAGCCCCAGGCCAGATGCTGCTGAACTGTTCCCACCCTTCCCAGGTGAAACACCTGAATATGTACAAGGGCTTGAAAGCCTAGAGGGAGGGCCGTGGAGCCACACCAGCGACGGCACGCAGGCCAACTTGGTGCCTGCAGGTCAGCCAGGATAGTCCTGGCCACGGGCGCTCTTCTGGAAACTTTCCATTGCCCTGCCTGAGATACCCCTCCTGTCCCGGCCCCCACTCCTTTTTTTCCTTCCTCACCTCAGCCCGGAGAGATATTCCAGTGGAAGTTATGGGTGACACATCCTCTTTCTTACAGGTGGCAGCCTGGCAACTCCTGCTGAAAGTCCAGCAGAGCCCCACTCACACCGGGCCACCCACAAAGCCGTGGACCCTCACACCCTCCCACCAGCACAGCCCCGAGACTGCTGACGGGGCAGAGAATATGGAGTCAGGCACAGCTGTAGGGGCTATTGCTGCCTGGAGTGCTGTTTATATTGACCTCAACCCAGGCACACCTGGGGAGGGCTTGCCGGCAGGGTCAGGCTGCCCAGGGCAGCTAATCCTCAGCCCTCAGGGAATCACATTGCAGAAAATGGACCTCGCTAAGACAGAATATTCGCCAAGGAAAAAAAGGACACAATGCCATTCGCAGCACCGTAGATGAGTCTCGAGGTAATCACGTGACTTGGAGTAAGTCAGAAAGTGAAAGACACATATCGTATCATATCACTTATAGGTGTTACCTATAAATTGATACCAGGGCAGATATTTCCACGGAGAAGGGCAATCACAGATTCATTAAACAAACTTATGGTTCACCAAAGGAAAGGTGTGAGGATTGAATTCATTACGATATTGGGGTTAACAGACATATACAAACACAGTAGACGTATATAATCACCAAAGACCTACGGAGTACCAAGAGAAGACTACTCAACATTCTGTCATAACGTACATGGGAAAAGGATCCCAGGAAGAACAGACATATGTATATGTGTAAAAGAACCACCTCTTGCACACCTACAACAAGCTAAACGTTGTACTCAAACATGCTGTAATAAAAAAATAAAAAATTAAATTAAAAACAAGAACAAGAAGTAGTGAGACACACTTGAGGGGCTTTCTCCTGGCACATTCCGTTCTACATTCCAATCTAGAACGCGACTTCCATTGAGGCTCTGCTGCCCTAGTAACCAGATTTGGTAAGGGAGAACTGCTGCCACCTTGTGGCCGTTTCTCACAACTGCAGCTTTAATCCCAGCGCTTATGGTCAGTGGATATTCCAAATCATTACAGGCCTGTAAATGACACCTGCCCTGAAAACAAATCCTGGGGTCATATATCGACCAAAAAATTCAAAAGACGTCCATATTTCAAAACGACAGTTTCAAGAGGCATATTTCACGCACATTAGTGTTCTGCTTCTTTTGCTTTCTTTCTTTCTTTGTTAAAAAAACGGGAATGGAAAAAGGCAACCCTCAGAATGGGCGAAAACGTTCACAAACGAATCAATGGACAAAGGTTTAATCTCCAATATATATAAACAGCTCATGCAGCTTAATATTAATAAAACAAACAACCCAATACAAAAATGGGCAGAAGATCTAAAGAGACGTTTCTTCAAAGAAGACACAGAGATGGCCAAGACGCACATGAGAATCTGCTCAACATCACTAATTATTAGAGAAATGCAAATCAAAACTACAATGAGGTAAGACCTCACACCTGTTAGAATCGGCATCATCAGATAATCTACAAACAACAAATTCTGGGGAGGGTGTGGACAAAAGGAACCCTCTTCCGCTATTGGTGGGAATGTAAATTGATACAGTCACTATGGAGAACAGTATGGAGGTTCCTTTAAAAAACTAAAAAGAGAATTACCATAGGATCCAGCAATCCCACTTCTGGGCATATACCCAGAGAAAACCATAAATCACAAAGACACATTCACCACAATGTTCATTGCAGCACTATTTACAATAGCCAGGTAATGGAAGCAACCTAAATGCCCACAGACAGACGAATGGATAAAGATGTGGTACATATATAAAATGGAATATTACTCAGCCATAAAAAGGAATGAAACTGGGTCATTTGTGGAGAAGTTGATGGATCTAGAGACTGTCATACAGAGTGAAGTAAGTCAGAAAGAGAAAAACAAATATTGTATATTAATGCCTATATGTGGAACCTAGAAAAATGGTACAGATGAACTGGTTTGCAGGGCAGAAATAGAGACACAGAGGTAGAGAACAGACGTATGGACACAAAGTGGGGGAAGCCATGGGGTGGTGGTGGTGGGATGAGTTGGGAGATTGGGATTGACCTGTATACATGTATATGCATAAAATAGATAACTAATAATAACCTACTGTATAAAAAAATAAACAAAATTAAATTTCAAAATTTTTAAAAATAAAATGTAAAAATAAAACAGAAAAAAAGTTCTTCCATTCACACTGATGTATATATAACAATGAATTATTTCCATGCTTATATCTATAAATACATAAAAGAGGAATAAAATCTAACTTGAAACAAAAAAGAAAAAAAAAAACTGAACCTAACAGTTATACAGAGGAAAACACTACCAAGGCACTTGCTCCAGTGGTAAACAATTCTGAAATTGGTCAGAGGTGGGGAATCATCTCCCATACAGCCAGCAGCCCCACCCGCCCACGCAAGGAGCGTCCTTATTGCAAAGCTGGGAGACCGTGCCCAGGCCTCTGTGAGTAAACGTGAGCTGAGCCCCAGGCCAGATGCTGCTGAACTGTTCCCACCCTTCCCAGGTGAAACACCTGAATATGTACAAGGGCTTGAAAGCCTAGAGGGAGGGCCGTGGAGCCACACCAGCGACGGCACGCAGGCCAACTTGGTGCCTGCAGGTCAGCCAGGATGGTCCTGGCCACGGGCGCTCTTCTGGAAGCTTTCCATTGCCCTGCCTGAGATACCCCTCCTGTCCCGGCCCCCACTCCTTTTTTTCCTTCCTCACCTCAGCCCGGAGAGATATTCCAGTGGAATTTATGGGTGACACATCCTCTTCTTTACAGGTGGCAGCCTGGCAACTCCTGCCGAAAGTCCAGCAGAGCCCCACTCACACCGGGCCACCCACAGAGCCGTGGACCCTCACACCCTTCCACCAGCACAGCCCCGAGACTGCTGACGGGGCAGAGAATATGGAGTCAGGCACAGCTGCAGGGGCTATTGCTGCCTGGAGTGCTGTTTATATTGACCTCAACCCAGGCACACCTGGGGAGGGCTTGCCGGCAGGGTCAGGCTGCCCAGGGCAGCTAATCCTCAGCCCTCAGGGAATCACATTGCAGAAAATGGACCTCGCTAAGACAGAATATTCGCCAAGGAAAAAAAGGACACAATGCCATTCGCAGCACCGTAGATGAGTCTCGAGGTAATCACGTGACTTGGAGTAAGTCAGAAAGTGAAAGACACATATCGTATCATATCACTTATAGGTGTTACCTATAAATTGATACCAGGGCAGATATTTCCACGGAGAAGGGCAATCACAGATTCATTAAACAAACTTATGGTTCACCAAAGGAAAGGTGTGAGGATTGAATTCATTACGATATTGGGGTTAACAGACATATACAAACACAGTAGACGTATATAATCACCAAAGACCTACGGAGTACCAAGAGAAGACTACTCAACATTCTGTCATAACGTACATGGGAAAAGGATCCCAGGAAGAACAGACATATGTATATGTGTAAAAGAACCACCTCTTGCACACCTACAACAAGCTAAACGTTGTACTCAAACATGCTGTAATAAAAAAATAAAAAAATAAATTAAAAACAAGAACAAGAAGTAGTGAGACACACTTGAGGGGCTTTCTCCTGGCACATTCCGTTCTACATTCCAATCTAGAACGCGACTTCCATTGAGGCTCTGCTGCCCTAGTAACCAGATTTGGTAAGGGAGAACTGCTGCCACCTTGTGGCCGTTTCTCACAACTGCAGCTTTAATCCCAGCGCTTATGGTCAGTGGATATTCCAAATCATTACAGGCCTGTAAATGACACCTGCCCTGAAAACAAATCCTGGGGTCATATATCGACCAAAAAATTCAAAAGACGTCCATATTTCAAAACGACAGTTTCAAGAGGCATATTTCACGCACATTAGTGTTCTGCTTCTTTTGCTTTCTTTCTTTCTTTGTTAAAAAAACGGGAATGGAAAAAGGCAACCCTCAGAATGGGCGAAAACGTTCACAAACGAATCAATGGACAAAGGTTTAATCTCCAATATATATAAACAGCTCATGCAGCTTAATATTAATAAAACAAACAACCCAATACAAAAATGGGCAGAAGATCTAAAGAGACGTTTCTTCAAAGAAGACACAGAGATGGCCAAGACGCACATGAGAATCTGCTCAACATCACTAATTATTAGAGAAATGCAAATCAAAACTACAATGAGGTAAGACCTCACACCTGTTAGAATCGGCATCATCAGATAATGTACAAACAACAAATTCTGGGGAGGGTGTGGACAAAAGGAACCCTCTTCCGCTATTGGTGGGAATGTAAATTGATACAGTCACTATGGAGAACAGTATGGAGGTTCCTTTAAAAAACTAAAAAGAGAATTACCATAGGATCCAGCAATCCCACTTCTGGGCATATACCCAGAGAAAACCATAAATCACAAAGACACATTCACCACAATGTTCATTGCAGCACTATTTACAATAGCCAGGTAATGGAAGCAACCTAAATGCCCACAGACAGACGAATGGATAAAGATGTGGTACATATATAAAATGGAATATTACTCAGCCATAAAAAGGAATGAAACTGGGTCATTTGTGGAGAAGTTGATGGATCTAGAGACTGTCATACAGAGTGAAGTAAGTCAGAAAGAGAAAAACAAATATTGTATATTAATGCCTATATGTGGAACCTAGAAAAATGGTACAGATGAACTGGTTTGCAGGGCAGAAATAGAGACACAGAGGTAGAGAACAGACGTATGGACACAAAGTGGGGGAAGCCATGGGGTGGTGGTGGTGGGATGAGTTGGGAGATTGGGATTGACCTGTATACATGTATATGCATAAAATAGATAACTAATAATAACCTACTGTATAAAAAAATAAACAAAATTAAATTTCAAAATTTTTAAAAATAAAATGTAAAAATAAAACAGAAAAAAATTTCTTCCATTCACACTGATGTATATATAACAATGAATTATTTCCATGCTTATATCTATAAATACATAAAAGAGGAATAAAATCTAACTTGAAACAAAAAAGAAAAAAAAAAAACTGAACCTAACAGTTATACAGAGGAAAACACTACCAAGGCACTTGCTCCAGTGGTAAACAATTCTGAAATTGGTCAGAGGTGGGGAATCATCTCCCATACAGCCAGCAGCCCCACCCGCCCACGCAAGGAGCGTCCTTATTGCAAAGCTGGGAGACCGTGCCCAGGCCTCTGTGAGTAAACGTGAGCTGAGCCCCAGGCCAGATGCTGCTGAACTGTTCCCACCCTTCCCATGTGAAACACCTGAATATGTACAAGGGCTTGAAAGCCTAGAGGGAGGGCCGTGGAGCCACACCAGCGACGGCACGCAGGCCAACTTGGTGCCTGCAGGTCAGCCAGGATGGTCCTGGCCACGGGCGCTCTTCTGGAAGCTTTCCATTGCCCTGCCTGAGATACCCCTCCTGTCCCGGCCCCCACTCCTTTTTTTCCTTCCTCACCTCAGCCCGGAGAGATATTCCAGTGGAATTTATGGGTGACACATCCTCTTCTTTACAGGTGGCAGCCTGGCAACTCCTGCCGAAAGTCCAGCAGAGCCCCACTCACACCGGGCCACCCACAGAGCCGTGGACCCTCACACCCTTCCACCAGCACAGCCCCGAGACTGCTGACGGGGCAGAGAATATGGAGTCAGGCACAGCTGCAGGGGCTATTGCTGCCTGGAGTGCTGTTTATATTGACCTCAACCCAGGCACACCTGGGGAGGGCTTGCCGGCAGGGTCAGGCTGCCCAGGGCAGCTAATCCTCAGCCCTCAGGGAATCACATTGCAGAAAATGGACCTCGCTAAGACAGAATATTCGCCAAGGAAAAAAAGGACACAATGCCATTCGCAGCACCGTAGATGAGTCTCGAGGTAATCACGTGACTTGGAGTAAGTCAGAAAGTGAAAGACACATATCGTATCATATCACTTATAGGTGTTACCTATAAATTGATACCAGGGCAGATATTTCCACGGAGAAGGGCAATCACAGATTCATTAAACAAACTTATGGTTCACCAAAGGAAAGGTGTGAGGATTGAATTCATTACGATATTGGGGTTAACAGACATATACAAACACAGTAGACGTATATAATCACCAAAGACCTACGGAGTACCAAGAGAAGACTACTCAACATTCTGTCATAACGTACATGGGAAAAGGATCCCAGGAAGAACAGACATATGTATATGTGTAAAAGAACCACCTCTTGCACACCTACAACAAGCTAAACGTTGTACTCAAACATGCTGTAATAAAAAAATAAAAAATTAAATTAAAAACAAGAACAAGAAGTAGTGAGACACACTTGAGGGGCTTTCTCCTGGCACATTCCGTTCTACATTCCAATCTAGAACGCGACTTCCATTGAGGCTCTGCTGCCCTAGTAACCAGATTTGGTAAGGGAGAACTGCTGCCACCTTGTGGCCGTTTCTCACAACTGCAGCTTTAATCCCAGCGCTTATGGTCAGTGGATATTCCAAATCATTACAGGCCTGTAAATGACACCTGCCCTGAAAACAAATCCTGGGGTCATATATCGACCAAAAAATTCAAAAGACGTCCATATTTCAAAACGACAGTTTCAAGAGGCATATTTCACGCACATTAGTGTTCTGCTTCTTTTGCTTTCTTTCTTTCTTTGTTAAAAAAACGGGAATGGAAAAAGGCAACCCTCAGAATGGGCGAAAACGTTCACAAACGAATCAATGGACAAAGGTTTAATCTCCAATATATATAAACAGCTCATGCAGCTTAATATTAATAAAACAAACAACCCAATACAAAAATGGGCAGAAGATCTAAAGAGACGTTTCTTCAAAGAAGACACAGAGATGGCCAAGACGCACATGAGAAGCTGCTCAACATCACTAATTATTAGAGAAATGCAAATCAAAACTACAATGAGGTAAGACCTCACACCTGTTAGAATCGACATCATCAGATAATGTACAAACAACAAATTCTGGGGAGGGTGTGGACAAAAGGAACCCTCTTCCGCTATTGGTGGGAATGTAAATTGATACAGTCACTATGGAGAACAGTATGGAGGTTCCTTTAAAAAACTAAAAAGAGAATTACCATAGGATCCAGCAATCCCACTTCTGGGCATATACCCAGAGAAAACCATAAATCACAAAGACACATTCACCACAATGTTCATTGCAGCACTATTTACAATAGCCAGGTAATGGAAGCAACCTAAATGCCCACAGACAGACGAATGGATAAAGATGTGGTACATATATAAAATGGAATATTACTCAGCCATAAAAAGGAATGAAACTGGGTCATTTGTAGAGAAGTTGATGGATCTAGAGACTGTCATACAGAGTGAAGTAAGTCAGAAAGAGAAAAACAAATATTGTATATTAATGCCTATATGTGGAACCTAGAAAAATGGTACAGATGAACTGGTTTGCAGGGCAGAAATAGAGACACAGAGGTAGAGAACAGACGTATGGACACAAAGTGGGGGAAGCCATGGGGTGGTGGTGGTGGGATGAGTTGGGAGATTGGGATTGACCTGTATACATGTATATGCATAAAATAGATAACTAATAATAACCTACTGTATAAAAAAATAAACAAAATTAAATTTCAAAATTTTTAAAAATAAAATGTAAAAATAAAACAGAAAAAAAGTTCTTCCATTCACACTGATGTATATATAACAATGAATTATTTCCATGCTTATATCTATAAATACATAAAAGAGGAATAAAATCTAACTTGAACCAAAAAAGAAAAAAAAACACTGAACCTAACAGTTATACAGAGGAAAACACTACCAAGGCACTTGCTCCAGTGGTAAACAATTCTGAAATTGGTCAGAGGTGGGGAATCATCTCCCATACAGCCAGCAGCCCCACCCGCCCATGCAAGGAGCGTCCTTATTGCAAAGCTGGGGGACCGTGCCCAGGCCTCTGTGAGTAAACGTGAGCTGAGCCCCAGGCCAGATGCTGCTGAACTGTTCCCACCCTTCCCAGGTGAAACACCTGAATATGTACAAGGGCTTGAAAGCCTAGAGGGAGGGCCGTGGAGCCACACCAGCGACGGCACGCAGGCCAACTTGGTGCCTGCAGGTCAGCCAGGATAGTCCTGGCCACGGGCGCTCTTCTGGAAACTTTCCATTGCCCTGCCTGAGATACCCCTCCTGTCCCGGCCCCCACTCCTTTTTTTCCTTCCTCACCTCAGCCCGGAGAGATATTCCAGTGGAAGTTATGGGTGACACATCCTCTTTCTTACAGGTGGCAGCCTGGCAACTCCTGCTGAAAGTCCAGCAGAGCCCCACTCACACCGGGCCACCCACAAAGCCGTGGACCCTCACACCCTCCCACCAGCACAGCCCCGAGACTGCTGACGGGGCAGAGAATATGGAGTCAGGCACAGCTGTAGGGGCTATTGCTGCCTGGAGTGCTGTTTATATTGACCTCAACCCAGGCACACCTGGGGAGGGCTTGCCGGCAGGGTCAGGCTGCCCAGGGCAGCTAATCCTCAGCCCTCAGGGAATCACATTGCAGAAAATGGACCTCGCTAAGACAGAATATTCGCCAAGGAAAAAAAGGACACAATGCCATTCGCAGCACCGTAGATGAGTCTCGAGGTAATCACGTGACTTGGAGTAAGTCAGAAAGTGAAAGACACATATCGTATCATATCACTTATAGGTGTTACCTATAAATTGATACCAGGGCAGATATTTCCACGGAGAAGGGCAATCACAGATTCATTAAACAAACTTATGGTTCACCAAAGGAAAGGTGTGAGGATTGAATTCATTACGATATTGGGGTTAACAGACATATACAAACACAGTAGACGTATATAATCACCAAAGACCTACGGAGTACCAAGAGAAGACTACTCAACATTCTGTCATAACGTACATGGGAAAAGGATCCCAGGAAGAACAGACATATGTATATGTGTAAAAGAACCACCTCTTGCACACCTACAACAAGCTAAACGTTGTACTCAAACATGCTGTAATAAAAAAATAAAAAATTAAATTAAAAACAAGAACAAGAAGTAGTGAGACACACTTGAGGGGCTTTCTCCTGGCACATTCCGTTCTACATTCCAATCTAGAACGCGACTTCCATTGAGGCTCTGCTGCCCTAGTAACCAGATTTGGTAAGGGAGAACTGCTGCCACCTTGTGGCCGTTTCTCACAACTGCAGCTTTAATCCCAGCGCTTATGGTCAGTGGATATTCCAAATCATTACAGGCCTGTAAATGACACCTGCCCTGAAAACAAATCCTGGGGTCATATATCGACCAAAAAATTCAAAAGACGTCCATATTTCAAAACGACAGTTTCAAGAGGCATATTTCACGCACATTAGTGTTCTGCTTCTTTTGCTTTCTTTCTTTCTTTGTTAAAAAAACGGGAATGGAAAAAGGCAACCCTCAGAATGGGCGAAAACGTTCACAAACGAATCAATGGACAAAGGTTTAATCTCCAATATATATAAACAGCTCATGCAGCTTAATATTAATAAAACAAACAACCCAATACAAAAATGGGCAGAAGATCTAAAGAGACGTTTCTTCAAAGAAGACACAGAGATGGCCAAGACGCACATGAGAATCTGCTCAACATCACTAATTATTAGAGAAATGCAAATCAAAACTACAATGAGGTAAGACCTCACACCTGTTAGAATCGGCATCATCAGATAATCTACAAACAACAAATTCTGGGGAGGGTGTGGACAAAAGGAACCCTCTTCCGCTATTGGTGGGAATGTAAATTGATACAGTCACTATGGAGAACAGTATGGAGGTTCCTTTAAAAAACTAAAAAGAGAATTACCATAGGATCCAGCAATCCCACTTCTGGGCATATACCCAGAGAAAACCATAAATCACAAAGACACATTCACCACAATGTTCATTGCAGCACTATTTACAATAGCCAGGTAATGGAAGCAACCTAAATGCCCACAGACAGACGAATGGATAAAGATGTGGTACATATATAAAATGGAATATTACTCAGCCATAAAAAGGAATGAAACTGGGAAATTGTGGAGAAGTTGATGGATCTAGAGACTGTCATACAGAGTGAAGTAAGTCAGAAAGAGAAAAACAAATATTGTATATTAATGCCTATATGTGGAACCTAGAAAATTGGTACAGATGAACTGGTTTGCAGGGCAGAAATAGAGACACAGAGGTAGAGAACAGACGTATGGACACAAAGTGGGGGAAGCCATGGGGTGGTGGTGGTGGGATGAGTTGGGAGATTGGGATTGACCTGTATACATGTATATGCATAAAATAGATAACTAATAATAACCTACTGTATAAAAAAATAAACAAAATTAAATTTCAAAATTTTTAAAAATAAAATGTAAAAATAAAACAGAAAAAAAGTTCTTCCATTCACACTGATGTATATATAACAATGAATTATTTCCATGCTTATATCTATAAATACATAAAAGAGGAATAAAATCTAACTTGAAACAAAAAAGAAAAAAAAAAACTGAACCTAACAGTTATACAGAGGAAAACACTACCAAGGCACTTGCTCCAGTGGTAAACAATTCTGAAATTGGTCAGAGGTGGGGAATCATCTCCCATACAGCCAGCAGCCCCACCCGCCCACGCAAGGAGCGTCCTTATTGCAAAGCTGGGAGACCGTGCCCAGGCCTCTGTGAGTAAACGTGAGCTGAGCCCCAGGCCAGATGCTGCTGAACTGTTCCCACCCTTCCCAGGTGAAACACCTGAATATGTACAAGGGCTTGAAAGCCTAGAGGGAGGGCCGTGGAGCCACACCAGCGACGGCACGCAGGCCAACTTGGTGCCTGCAGGTCAGCCAGGATGGTCCTGGCCACGGGCGCTCTTCTGGAAGCTTTCCATTGCCCTGCCTGAGATACCCCTCCTGTCCCGGCCCCCACTCCTTTTTTTCCTTCCTCACCTCAGCCCGGAGAGATATTCCAGTGGAATTTATGGGTGACACATCCTCTTCTTTACAGGTGGCAGCCTGGCAACTCCTGCCGAAAGTCCAGCAGAGCCCCACTCACACCGGGCCACCCACAGAGCCGTGGACCCTCACACCCTTCCACCAGCACAGCCCCGAGACTGCTGACGGGGCAGAGAATATGGAGTCAGGCACAGCTGCAGGGGCTATTGCTGCCTGGAGTGCTGTTTATATTGACCTCAACCCAGGCACACCTGGGGAGGGCTTGCCGGCAGGGTCAGGCTGCCCAGGGCAGCTAATCCTCAGCCCTCAGGGAATCACATTGCAGAAAATGGACCTCGCTAAGACAGAATATTCGCCAAGGAAAAAAAGGACACAATGCCATTCGCAGCACCGTAGATGAGTCTCGAGGTAATCACGTGACTTGGAGTAAGTCAGAAAGTGAAAGACACATATCGTATCATATCACTTATAGGTGTTACCTATAAATTGATACCAGGGCAGATATTTCCACGGAGAAGGGCAATCACAGATTCATTAAACAAACTTATGGTTCACCAAAGGAAAGGTGTGAGGATTGAATTCATTACGATATTGGGGTTAACAGACATATACAAACACAGTAGACGTATATAATCACCAAAGACCTACGGAGTACCAAGAGAAGACTACTCAACATTCTGTCATAACGTACATGGGAAAAGGATCCCAGGAAGAACAGACATATGTATATGTGTAAAAGAACCACCTCTTGCACACCTACAACAAGCTAAACGTTGTACTCAAACATGCTGTAATAAAAAAATAAAAAATTAAATTAAAAACAAGAACAAGAAGTAGTGAGACACACTTGAGGGGCTTTCTCCTGGCACATTCCGTTCTACATTCCAATCTAGAACGCGACTTCCATTGAGGCTCTGCTGCCCTAGTAACCAGATTTGGTAAGGGAGAACTGCTGCCACCTTGTGGCCGTTTCTCACAACTGCAGCTTTAATCCCAGCGCTTATGGTCAGTGGATATTCCAAATCATTACAGGCCTGTAAATGACACCTGCCCTGAAAACAAATCCTGGGGTCATATATCGACCAAAAAATTCAAAAGACGTCCATATTTCAAAACGACAGTTTCAAGAGGCATATTTCACGCACATTAGTGTTCTGCTTCTTTTGCTTTCTTTCTTTCTTTGTTAAAAAAACGGGAATGGAAAAAGGCAACCCTCAGAATGGGCGAAAACGTTCACAAACGAATCAATGGACAAAGGTTTAATCTCCAATATATATAAACAGCTCATGCAGCTTAATATTAATAAAACAAACAACCCAATACAAAAATGGGCAGAAGATCTAAAGAGACGTTTCTTCAAAGAAGACACAGAGATGGCCAAGACGCACATGAGAAGCTGCTCAACATCACTAATTATTAGAGAAATGCAAATCAAAACTACAATGAGGTAAGACCTCACACCTGTTAGAATCGACATCATCAGATAATGTACAAACAACAAATTCTGGGGAGGGTGTGGACAAAAGGAACCCTCTTCCGCTATTGGTGGGAATGTAAATTGATACAGTCACTATGGAGAACAGTATGGAGGTTCCTTTAAAAAACTAAAAAGAGAATTACCATAGGATCCAGCAATCCCACTTCTGGGCATATACCCAGAGAAAACCATAAATCACAAAGACACATTCACCACAATGTTCATTGCAGCACTATTTACAATAGCCAGGTAATGGAAGCAACCTAAATGCCCACAGACAGACGAATGGATAAAGATGTGGTACATATATAAAATGGAATATTACTCAGCCATAAAAAGGAATGAAACTGGGTCATTTGTAGAGAAGTTGATGGATCTAGAGACTGTCATACAGAGTGAAGTAAGTCAGAAAGAGAAAAACAAATATTGTATATTAATGCCTATATGTGGAACCTAGAAAAATGGTACAGATGAACTGGTTTGCAGGGCAGAAATAGAGACACAGAGGTAGAGAACAGACGTATGGACACAAAGTGGGGGAAGCCATGGGGTGGTGGTGGTGGGATGAGTTGGGAGATTGGGATTGACCTGTATACATGTATATGCATAAAATAGATAACTAATAATAACCTACTGTATAAAAAAATAAACAAAATTAAATTTCAAAATTTTTAAAAATAAAATGTAAAAATAAAACAGAAAAAAAGTTCTTCCATTCACACTGATGTATATATAACAATGAATTATTTCCATGCTTATATCTATAAATACATAAAAGAGGAATAAAATCTAACTTGAACCAAAAAAGAAAAAAAAACACTGAACCTAACAGTTATACAGAGGAAAACACTACCAAGGCACTTGCTCCAGTGGTAAACAATTCTGAAATTGGTCAGAGGTGGGGAATCATCTCCCATACAGCCAGCAGCCCCACCCGCCCATGCAAGGAGCGTCCTTATTGCAAAGCTGGGGGACCGTGCCCAGGCCTCTGTGAGTAAACGTGAGCTGAGCCCCAGGCCAGATGCTGCTGAACTGTTCCCACCCTTCCCAGGTGAAACACCTGAATATGTACAAGGGCTTGAAAGCCTAGAGGGAGGGCCGTGGAGCCACACCAGCGACGGCACGCAGGCCAACTTGGTGCCTGCAGGTCAGCCAGGATAGTCCTGGCCACGGGCGCTCTTCTGGAAACTTTCCATTGCCCTGCCTGAGATACCCCTCCTGTCCCGGCCCCCACTCCTTTTTTTCCTTCCTCACCTCAGCCCGGAGAGATATTCCAGTGGAAGTTATGGGTGACACATCCTCTTTCTTACAGGTGGCAGCCTGGCAACTCCTGCTGAAAGTCCAGCAGAGCCCCACTCACACCGGGCCACCCACAAAGCCGTGGACCCTCACACCCTCCCACCAGCACAGCCCCGAGACTGCTGACGGGGCAGAGAATATGGAGTCAGGCACAGCTGTAGGGGCTATTGCTGCCTGGAGTGCTGTTTATATTGACCTCAACCCAGGCACACCTGGGGAGGGCTTGCCGGCAGGGTCAGGCTGCCCAGGGCAGCTAATCCTCAGCCCTCAGGGAATCACATTGCAGAAAATGGACCTCGCTAAGACAGAATATTCGCCAAGGAAAAAAAGGACACAATGCCATTCGCAGCACCGTAGATGAGTCTCGAGGTAATCACGTGACTTGGAGTAAGTCAGAGAGTGAAAGACACATATCGTATCATATCACTTATAGGTGTTACCTATAAATTGATACCAGGGCAGATATTTCCACGGAGAAGGGCAATCACAGATTCATTAAACAAACTTATGGTTCACCAAAGGAAAGGTGTGAGGATTGAATTCATTACGATATTGGGGTTAACAGACATATACAAACACAGTAGACGTATATAATCACCAAAGACCTACGGAGTACCAAGAGAAGACTACTCAACATTCTGTCATAACGTACATGGGAAAAGGATCCCAGGAAGAACAGACATATGTATATGTGTAAAAGAACCACCTCTTGCACACCTACAACAAGCTAAACGTTGTACTCAAACATGCTGTAATAAAAAAATAAAAAATTAAATTAAAAACAAGAACAAGAAGTAGTGAGACACACTTGAGGGGCTTTCTCCTGGCACATTCCGTTCTACATTCCAATCTAGAACGCGACTTCCATTGAGGCTCTGCTGCCCTAGTAACCAGATTTGGTAAGGGAGAACTGCTGCCACCTTGTGGCCGTTTCTCACAACTGCAGCTTTAATCCCAGCGCTTATGGTCAGTGGATATTCCAAATCATTACAGGCCTGTAAATGACACCTGCCCTGAAAACAAATCCTGGGTTCATATATCGACCAAAAAATTCAAAAGACGTCCATATTTCAAAACGACAGTTTCAAGAGGCATATTTCACGCACATTAGTGTTCTGCTTCTTTTGCTTTCTTTCTTTCTTTGTTAAAAAAACGGGAATGGAAAAAGGCAACCCTCAGAATGGGCGAAAACGTTCACAAACGAATCAATGGACAAAGGTTTAATCTCCAATATATATAAACAGCTCATGCAGCTTAATATTAATAAAACAAACAACCCAATACAAAAATGGGCAGAAGATCTAAAGAGACGTTTCTTCAAAGAAGACACAGAGATGGCCAAGACGCACATGAGAATCTGCTCAACATCACTAATTATTAGAGAAATGCAAATCAAAACTACAATGAGGTAAGACCTCACACCTGTTAGAATCGGCATCATCAGATAATGTACAAACAACAAATTCTGGGGAGGGTGTGGACAAAAGGAACCCTCTTCCGCTATTGGTGGGAATGTAAATTGATACAGTCACTATGGAGAACAGTATGGAGGTTCCTTTAAAAAACTAAAAAGAGAATTACCATAGGATCCAGCAATCCCACTTCTGGGCATATACCCAGAGAAAACCATAAATCACAAAGACACATTCACCACAATGTTCATTGCAGCACTATTTACAATAGCCAGGTAATGGAAGCAACCTAAATGCCCACAGACAGACGAATGGATAAAGATGTGGTACATATATAAAATGGAATATTACTCAGCCATAAAAAGGAATGAAACTGGGTCATTTGTGGAGAAGTTGATGGATCTAGAGACTGTCATACAGAGTGAAGTAAGTCAGAAAGAGAAAAACAAATATTGTATAGTAATGCCTATATGTGGAACCTAGAAAAATGGTACAGATGAACCGGTTTGCAGGGCAGAAATAGAGACACAGAGGTAGAGAACAGACGTATGGACACAAAGTGGGGGAAGCCATGGGGTGGTGGTGGTGGGATGATTTGGGAGCTTGGGATTGACCTGTATACATGTATATGCATAAAATAGATAACTAATAATAACCTACTGTATAAAAAAATAAACAAAATTAAATTTCAAAATTTTTAAAAATAAAATGTAAAAATAAAACAGAAAAAAAGTTCTTCCATTCACACTGATGTATATATAACAATGAATTAAGTCCATGCTTATATCTATAAATACATAAAAGAGGAATAAAATCTAACTTGAACCCAAAAAGAAAAAAAAAAACTGAACCTAACAGTTATACAGAGGAAAACACTACCAAGGCACTTGCTCCAGTGGTAAACAATTCTGAAATTGGTCAGAGGTGGGGAATCATCTCCCATACAGCCAGCAGCCCCACCCGCCCACGCAAGGAGCGTCCTTATTGCAAAGCTGGGAGACCGTGCCCAGGCCTCTGTGAGTAAAGGTGAGCTGAGCCCCAGGCCAGATGCTGCTGAACTGTTCCCACCCTTCCCAGGTGAAACACCTGAATATGTACAAGGGCTTGGAAGCCTAGAGGGAGGGCCGTGGAGCCACACCAGCGACGGCACGCAGGCCAACTTGGTGCCTGCAGGTCAGCCAGGATGGTCCTGGCCACGGGCGCTCTTCTGGAAGCTTTCCATTGCCCTGCCTGAGATACCCCTCCTGTCCCGGCCCCCACTCCTTTTTTTCCTTCCTCACCTCAGCCCGGAGAGATATTCCAGTGGAAGTTATGGGTGACACATCCTCTTCTTTACAGGTGGCAGCCTGGCAACTTCTGCCGAAAGTCCAGCAGAGCCCCACTCACACCGGGCCACCCACAGAGCCGTGGACCCTCACACCCTCCCACCAGCACAGCCCCGAGACTGCTGACGGGGCAGAGAATATGGAGTCAGGCACAGCTGCAGGGGCTATTGCTGCCTGGAGTGCTGTTTATATTGACCTCAACCCAGGCTCACCTGGGGAGGGCTTGCCGGCAGGGTCAGGCTGCCCAGGGCAGCTAATCCTCAGCCCTCAGGGAATCACATTGCAGAAAATGGACCTCGCTAAGACAGAATATTCGCCAAGGAAAAAAAGGACACAATGCCATTCGCAGCACCGTAGATGAGTCTCGAGGTAATCACGTGACTTGGAGTAAGTCAGAAAGTGAAAGACACATATCGTATCATATCACTTATAGGTGTTACCTATAAATTGATACCAGGGCAGATATTTCCACGGAGAAGGGCAATCACAGATTCATTAAACAAACTTATGGTTCACCAAAGGAAAGGTGTGAGGATTGAATTCATTACGATATTGGGGTTAACAGACATATACAAACACAGTAGACGTATATAATCACCAAAGACCTACGGAGTACCAAGAGAAGACTACTCAACATTCTGTCATAACGTACATGGGAAAAGGATCCCAGGAAGAACAGACATATGTATATGTGTAAAAGAACCACCTCTTGCACACCTACAACAAGCTAAACGTTGTACTCAAACATGCTGTAATAAAAAAATAAAAAATTAAATTAAAAACAAGAACAAGAAGTAGTGAGACACACTTGAGGGGCTTTCTCCTGGCACATTCCGTTCTACATTCCAATCTAGAACGCGACTTCCATTGAGGCTCTGCTGCCCTAGTAACCAGATTTGGTAAGGGAGAACTGCTGCCACCTTGTGGCCGTTTCTCACAACTGCAGCTTTAATCCCAGCGCTTATGGTCAGTGGATATTCCAAATCATTACAGGCCTGTAAATGACACCTGCCCTGAAAACAAATCCTGGGGTCATATATCGACCAAAAAATTCAAAAGACGTCCATATTTCAAAACGACAGTTTCAAGAGGCATATTTCACGCACATTAGTGTTCTGCTTCTTTTGCTTTCTTTCTTTCTTTGTTAAAAAAACGGGAATGGAAAAAGGCAACCCTCAGAATGGGCGAAAACGTTCACAAACGAATCAATGGACAAAGGTTTAATCTCCAATATATATAAACAGCTCATGCAGCTTAATATTAATAAAACAAACAACCCAATACAAAAATGGGCAGAAGATCTAAAGAGACGTTTCTTCAAAGAAGACACAGAGATGGCCAAGACGCACATGAGAAGCTGCTCAACATCACTAATTATTAGAGAAATGCAAATCAAAACTACAATGAGGTAAGACCTCACACCTGTTAGAATCGGCATCATCAGATAATCTACAAACAACAAATTCTGGGGAGGGTGTGGACAAATGGAACCCTCTTCCGCTATTGGTGGGAATGTAAATTGATACAGTCACTATGGAGAACAGTATGGAGGTTCCTTTAAAAAACTAAAAAGAGAATTACCATAGGATCCAGCAATCCCACTTCTGGGCATATACCCAGAGAAAACCATAAATCACAAAGACACATTCACCACAATGTTCATTGCAGCACTATTTACAATAGCCAGGTAATGGAAGCAACCTAAATGCCCACAGACAGACGAATGGATAAAGATGTGGTACATATATAAAATGGAATATTACTCAGCCATAAAAAGGAATGAAACTGGGTCATTTGTAGAGAAGTTGATGGATCTAGAGACTGTCATACAGAGTGAAGTAAGTCAGAAAGAGAAAAACAAATATTGTATATTAATGCCTATATGTAGAACCTAGAAAAATGGTACAGATGAACTGGTTTGCAGGGCAGAAATAGAGACACAGAGGTAGAGAGCAGACGTATGGACACAAAGTGGGGGAAGCCATGGGGTGGTGGTGGTGGGATGAGTTGGGAGATTGGGATTGACCTGTATACATGTATATGCATAAAATAGATAACTAATAATAACCTACTGTATAAAAAAATAAACAAAATTAAATTTCAAAATTTTTAAAAATAAAATGTAAAAATAAAACAGAAAAAAAGTTCTTCCATTCACACTGATGTATATATAACAATGAATTATTTCCATGCTTATATCTATAAATACATAAAAGAGGAATAAAATCTAACTTGAACCAAAAAAGAAAAAAAAAAAAACTGAACCTAACAGTTATACAGAGGAAAACACTACCAAGGCACTTGCTCCAGTGGTAAACAATTCTGAAATTGGTCAGAGGTGGGGAATCATCTCCCATACAGCCAGCAGCCCCACCCGCCCATGCAAGGAGCGTCCTTATTGCAAAGCTGGGAGACCGTGCCCAGGCCTCTGTGAGTAAATGTGAGCTGAGACCCAGGCCAGATGCTGCTGAACTGTTCCCACCCTTCCCAGGTGAAACACCTGAATATGTACAAGGGCTTGAAAGCCTAGAGGGAGGGCCGTGGAGCCACACCAGCGACGGCACGCAGGCCAACTTGGTGCCTGCAGGTCAGCCAGGATGGTCCTGGCCACGGGCGCTCTTCTGGAAGCTTTCCATTGCCCTGCCTGAGATACCCCTCCTGTCCCGGCCCCCACTCCTTTTTTTCCTTCCTCACCTCAGCCCGGAGAGATATTCCAGTGGAAGTTATGGGTGACACATCCTCTTCCTTACAGGTGGCAGCCTGGCAACTCCTGCCAAAAGTCCAGCAGAGCCGCACTCACACCGGGCCACCCACAGAGCCGTGGACCCTCACACCCTCCCACCAGCACAGCCCCGAGACTGCTGACGGGGCAGAGAATATGGAGTCAGGCACAGCTGCAGGGGCTATTGCTGCCTGGAGTGCTGTTTATATTGACCTCAACCCAGGCTCACCTGGGGAGGGCTTGCCGGCAGGGTCAGGCTGCCCAGGGCAGCTAATCCTCAGCCCTCAGGGAATCACATTGCAGAAAATGGACCTCGCTAAGACAGAATATTCGCCAAGGAAAAAAAGGACACAATGCCATTCGCAGCACCGTAGATGAGTCTCGAGGTAATCACGTGACTTGGAGTAAGTCAGAAAGTGAAAGACACATATCGTATCATATCACTTATAGGTGTTACCTATAAATTGATACCAGGGCAGATATTTCCACGGAGAAGGGCAATCACAGATTCATTAAACAAACTTATGGTTCACCAAAGGAAAGGTGTGAGGATTGAATTCATTACGATATTGGGGTTAACAGACATATACAAACACAGTAGACGTATATAATCACCAAAGACCTACGGAGTACCAAGAGAAGACTACTCAACATTCTGTCATAACGTACATGGGAAAAGGATCCCAGGAAGAACAGACATATGTATATGTGTAAAAGAACCACCTCTTGCACACCTACAACAAGCTAAACGTTGTACTCAAACATGCTGTAATAAAAAAATAAAAAATTAAATTAAAAACAAGAACAAGAAGTAGTGAGACACACTTGAGGGGCTTTCTCCTGGCACATTCCGTTCTACATTCCAATCTAGAACGCGACTTCCATTGAGGCTCTGCTGCCCTAGTAACCAGATTTGGTAAGGGAGAACTGCTGCCACCTTGTGGCCGTTTCTCACAACTGCAGCTTTAATCCCAGCGCTTATGGTCAGTGGATATTCCAAATCATTACAGGCCTGTAAATGACACCTGCCCTGAAAACAAATCCTGGGGTCATATATCGACCAAAAAATTCAAAAGACGTCCATATTTCAAAACGACAGTTTCAAGAGGCATATTTCACGCACATTAGTGTTCTGCTTCTTTGGCTTTCTTTCTTTCTTTGTTAAAAAAACGGGAATGGAAAAAGGCAACCCTCAGAATGGGCGAAAACGTTCACAAACGAATCAATGGACAAAGGTTTAATCTCCAATATATATAAACAGCTCATGCAGCTTAATATTAATAAAACAAACAACCCAATACAAAAATGGGCAGAAGATCTAAAGAGACGTTTCTTCAAAGAAGACACAGAGATGGCCAAGACGCACATGAGAAGCTGCTCAACATCACTAATTATTAGAGAAATGCAAATCAAAACTACAATGAGGTAAGACCTCACACCTGTTAGAATCGACATCATCAGATAATGTACAAACAACAAATTCTGGGGAGGGTGTGGACAAAAGGAACCCTCTTCCGCTATTGGTGGGAATGTAAATTGATACAGTCACTATGGAGAACAGTATGGAGGTTCCTTTAAAAAACTAAAAAGAGAATTACCATAGGATCCAGCAATCCCACTTCTGGGCATATACCCAGAGAAAACCATAAATCACAAAGACACATTCACCACAATGTTCATTGCAGCACTATTTACAATAGCCAGGTAATGGAAGCAACCTAAATGCCCACAGACAGACGAATGGATAAAGATGTGGTACATATATAAAATGGAATATTACTCAGCCATAAAAAGGAATGAAACTGGGTCATTTGTAGAGAAGTTGATGGATCTAGAGACTGTCATACAGAGTGAAGTAAGTCAGAAAGAGAAAAACAAATATTGTATATTAATGCCTATATGTGGAACCTAGAAAAATGGTACAGATGAACTGGTTTGCAGGGCAGAAATAGAGACACAGAGGTAGAGAACAGACGTATGGACACAAAGTGGGGGAAGCCATGGGGTGGTGGTGGTGGGATGAGTTGGGAGATTGGGATTGACCTGTATACATGTATATGCATAAAATAGATAACTAATAATAACCTACTGTATAAAAAAATAAACAAAATTAAATTTCAAAATTTTTAAAAATAAAATGTAAAAATAAAACAGAAAATAAGTTCTTCCATTCACACTGATGTATATATAACAATGAATTATTTCCATGCTTATATCTATAAATACATAAAAGAGGAATAAAATCTAACTTGAACCAAAAAAGAAAAAAAAACACTGAACCTAACAGTTATACAGAGGAAAACACTACCAAGGCACTTGCTCCAGTGGTAAACAATTCTGAAATTGGTCAGAGGTGGGGAATCATCTCCCATACAGCCAGCAGCCCCACCCGCCCATGCAAGGAGCGTCCTTATTGCAAAGCTGGGGGACCGTGCCCAGGCCTCTGTGAGTAAACGTGAGCTGAGCCCCAGGCCAGATGCTGCTGAACTGTTCCCACCCTTCCCAGGTGAAACACCTGAATATGTACAAGGGCTTGAAAGCCTAGAGGGAGGGCCGTGGAGCCACACCAGCGACGGCACGCAGGCCAACTTGGTGCCTGCAGGTCAGCCAGGATAGTCCTGGCCACGGGCGCTCTTCTGGAAACTTTCCATTGCCCTGCCTGAGATACCCCTCCTGTCCCGGCCCCCACTCCTTTTTTTCCTTCCTCACCTCAGCCCGGAGAGATATTCCAGTGGAAGTTATGGGTGACACATCCTCTTTCTTACAGGTGGCAGCCTGGCAACTCCTGCTGAAAGTCCAGCAGAGCCCCACTCACACCGGGCCACCCACAAAGCCGTGGACCCTCACACCCTCCCACCAGCACAGCCCCGAGACTGCTGACGGGGCAGAGAATATGGAGTCAGGCACAGCTGTAGGGGCTATTGCTGCCTGGAGTGCTGTTTATATTGACCTCAACCCAGGCACACCTGGGGAGGGCTTGCCGGCAGGGTCAGGCTGCCCAGGGCAGCTAATCCTCAGCCCTCAGGGAATCACATTGCAGAAAATGGACCTCGCTAAGACAGAATATTCGCCAAGGAAAAAAAGGACACAATGCCATTCGCAGCACCGTAGATGAGTCTCGAGGTAATCACGTGACTTGGAGTAAGTCAGAAAGTGAAAGACACATATCGTATCATATCACTTATAGGTGTTACCTATAAATTGATACCAGGGCAGATATTTCCACGGAGAAGGGCAATCACAGATTCATTAAACAAACTTATGGTTCACCAAAGGAAAGGTGTGAGGATTGAATTCATTACGATATTGGGGTTAACAGACATATACAAACACAGTAGACGTATATAATCACCAAAGACCTACGGAGTACCAAGAGAAGACTACTCAACATTCTGTCATAACGTACATGGGAAAAGGATCCCAGGAAGAACAGACATATGTATATGTGTAAAAGAACCACCTCTTGCACACCTACAACAAGCTAAACGTTGTACTCAAACATGCTGTAATAAAAAAATAAAAAATTAAATTAAAAACAAGAACAAGAAGTAGTGAGACACACTTGAGGGGCTTTCTCCTGGCACATTCCGTTCTACATTCCAATCTAGAACGCGACTTCCATTGAGGCTCTGCTGCCCTAGTAACCAGATTTGGTAAGGGAGAACTGCTGCCACCTTGTGGCCGTTTCTCACAACTGCAGCTTTAATCCCAGCGCTTATGGTCAGTGGATATTCCAAATCATTACAGGCCTGTAAATGACACCTGCCCTGAAAACAAATCCTGGGGTCATATATCGACCAAAAAATTCAAAAGACGTCCATATTTCAAAACGACAGTTTCAAGAGGCATATTTCACGCACATTAGTGTTCTGCTTCTTTTGCTTTCTTTCTTTCTTTGTTAAAAAAACGGGAATGGAAAAAGGCAACCCTCAGAATGGGCGAAAACGTTCACAAACGAATCAATGGACAAAGGTTTAATCTCCAATATATATAAACAGCTCATGCAGCTTAATATTAATAAAACAAACAACCCAATACAAAAATGGGCAGAAGATCTAAAGAGACGTTTCTTCAAAGAAGACACAGAGATGGCCAAGACGCACATGAGAAGCTGCTCAACATCACTAATTATTAGAGAAATGCAAATCAAAACTACAATGAGGTAAGACCTCACACCTGTTAGAATCGGCATCATCAGATAATGTACAAACAACAAATTCTGGGGAGGGTGTGGACAAAAGGAACCCTCTTCCGCTATTGGTGGGAATGTAAATTGATACAGTCACTATGGAGAACAGTATGAAGGTTCCTTTAAAAAACTAAAAAGAGAATTACCATAGGATCCAGCAATCCCACTTCTGGGCATATACCCAGAGAAAACCATAAATCACAAAGACACATTCACCACAATGTTCATTGCAGCACTATTTACAATAGCCAGGTAATGGAAGCAACCTAAATGCCCACAGACAGACGAATGGATAAAGATGTGGTACATATATAAAATGGAATATTACTCAGCCATAAAAAGGAATGAAACTGGGTCATTTGTGGAGAAGTTGATGGATCTAGAGACTGTCATACAGAGTGAAGTAAGTCAGAAAGAGAAAAACAAATATTGTATATTAATGCCTATATGTGGAACCTAGAAAAATGGTACAGATGAACTGGTTTGCAGGGCAGAAATAGAGACACAGAGGTAGAGAACAGACGTATGGACACAAAGTGGGGGAAGCCATGGGGTGGTGGTGGTGGGATGAGTTGGGAGATTGGGATTGACCTGTATACATGTATATGCATAAAATAGATAACTAATAATAACCTACTGTATAAAAAAATAAACAAAATTAAATTTCAAAATTTTAAAAAATAAAATGTAAAAATAAAACAGAAAAAAAGTTCTTCCATTCACACTGATGTATATATAACAATGAATTATTTCCATGCTTATATCTATAAATACATAAAAGAGGAATAAAATCTAACTTGAAACAAAAAAGAAAAAAAAAAACTGAACCTAACAGTTATACAGAGGAAAACACTACCAAGGCACTTGCTCCAGTGGTAAACAATTCTGAAATTGGTCAGAGGTGGGGAATCATCTCCCATACAGCCAGCAGCCCCACCCGCCCACGCAAGGAGCGTCCTTATTGCAAAGCTGGGAGACCGTGCCCAGGCCTCTGTGAGTAAACGTGAGCTGAGCCCCAGGCCAGATGCTGCTGAACTGTTCCCACCCTTCCCAGGTGAAACACCTGAATATGTACAAGGGCTTGAAAGCCTAGAGGGAGGGCCGTGGAGCCACACCAGCGACGGCACGCAGGCCAACTTGGTGCCTGCAGGTCAGCCAGGATGGTCCTGGCCACGGGCGCTCTTCTGGAAGCTTTCCATTGCCCTGCCTGAGATACCCCTCCTGTCCCGGCCCCCACTCCTTTTTTTCCTTCCTCACCTCAGCCCGGAGAGATATTCCAGTGGAATTTATGGGTGACACATCCTCTTCTTTACAGGTGGCAGCCTGGCAACTCCTGCCGAAAGTCCAGCAGAGCCCCACTCACACCGGGCCACCCACAGAGCCGTGGACCCTCACACCCTTCCACCAGCACAGCCCCGAGACTGCTGACGGGGCAGAGAATATGGAGTCAGGCACAGCTGCAGGGGCTATTGCTGCCTGGAGTGCTGTTTATATTGACCTCAACCCAGGCACACCTGGGGAGGGCTTGCCGGCAGGGTCAGGCTGCCCAGGGCAGCTAATCCTCAGCCCTCAGGGAATCACATTGCAGAAAATGGACCTCGCTAAGACAGAATATTCGCCAAGGAAAAAAAGGACACAATGCCATTCGCAGCACCGTAGATGAGTCTCGAGGTAATCACGTGACTTGGAGTAAGTCAGAAAGTGAAAGACACATATCGTATCATATCACTTATAGGTGTTACCTATAAATTGATACCAGGGCAGATATTTCCACGGAGAAGGGCAATCACAGATTCATTAAACAAACTTATGGTTCACCAAAGGAAAGGTGTGAGGATTGAATTCATTACGATATTGGGGTTAACAGACATATACAAACACAGTAGACGTATATAATCACCAAAGACCTACGGAGTACCAAGAGAAGACTACTCAACATTCTGTCATAACGTACATGGGAAAAGGATCCCAGGAAGAACAGACATATGTATATGTGTAAAAGAACCACCTCTTGCACACCTACAACAAGCTAAACGTTGTACTCAAACATGCTGTAATAAAAAAATAAAAAATTAAATTAAAAACAAGAACAAGAAGTAGTGAGACACACTTGAGGGGCTTTCTCCTGGCACATTCCGTTCTACATTCCAATCTAGAACGCGACTTCCATTGAGGCTCTGCTGCCCTAGTAACCAGATTTGGTAAGGGAGAACTGCTGCCACCTTGTGGCCGTTTCTCACAACTGCAGCTTTAATCCCAGCGCTTATGGTCAGTGGATATTCCAAATCATTACAGGCCTGTAAATGACACCTGCCCTGAAAACAAATCCTGGGGTCATATATCGACCAAAAAATTCAAAAGACGTCCATATTTCAAAACGACAGTTTCAAGAGGCATATTTCACGCACATTAGTGTTCTGCTTCTTTGGCTTTCTTTCTTTCTTTGTTAAAAAAACGGGAATGGAAAAAGGCAACCCTCAGAATGGGCGAAAACGTTCACAAACGAATCAATGGACAAAGGTTTAATCTCCAATATATATAAACAGCTCATGCAGCTTAATATTAATAAAACAAACAACCCAATACAAAAATGGGCAGAAGATCTAAAGAGACGTTTCTTCAAAGAAGACACAGAGATGGCCAAGACGCACATGAGAAGCTGCTCAACATCACTAATTATTAGAGAAATGCAAATCAAAACTACAATGAGGTAAGACCTCACACCTGTTAGAATCGACATCATCAGATAATGTACAAACAACAAATTCTGGGGAGGGTGTGGACAAAAGGAACCCTCTTCCGCTATTGGTGGGAATGTAAATTGATACAGTCACTATGGAGAACAGTATGGAGGTTCCTTTAAAAAACTAAAAAGAGAATTACCATAGGATCCAGCAATCCCACTTCTGGGCATATACCCAGAGAAAACCATAAATCACAAAGACACATTCACCACAATGTTCATTGCAGCACTATTTACAAGAGCCAGGTAATGGAAGCAACCTAAATGCCCACAGACAGACGAATGGATAAAGATGTGGTACATATATAAAATGGAATATTACTCAGCCATAAAAAGGAATGAAACTGGGTCATTTGTAGAGAAGTTGATGGATCTAGAGACTGTCATACAGAGTGAAGTAAGTCAGAAAGAGAAAAACAAATATTGTATATTAATGCCTATATGTGGAACCTAGAAAAATGGTACAGATGAACTGGTTTGCAGGGCAGAAATAGAGACACAGAGGTAGAGAACAGACGTATGGACACAAAGTGGGGGAAGCCATGGGGTGGTGGTGGTGGGATGAGTTGGGAGATTGGGATTGACCTGTATACATGTATATGCATAAAATAGATAACTAATAATAACCTACTGTATAAAAAAATAAACAAAATTAAATTTCAAAATTTTTAAAAATAAAATGTAAAAATAAAACAGAAAAAAAGTTCTTCCATTCACACTGATGTATATATAACAATGAATTATTTCCATGCTTATATCTATAAATACATAAAAGAGGAATAAAATCTAACTTGAACCAAAAAAGAAAAAAAAACACTGAACCTAACAGTTATACAGAGGAAAACACTACCAAGGCACTTGCTCCAGTGGTAAACAATTCTGAAATTGGTCAGAGGTGGGGAATCATCTCCCATACAGCCAGCAGCCCCACCCGCCCATGCAAGGAGCGTCCTTATTGCAAAGCTGGGGGACCGTGCCCAGGCCTCTGTGAGTAAACGTGAGCTGAGCCCCAGGCCAGATGCTGCTGAACTGTTCCCACCCTTCCCAGGTGAAACACCTGAATATGTACAAGGGCTTGAAAGCCTAGAGGGAGGGCCGTGGAGCCACACCAGCGACGGCACGCAGGCCAACTTGGTGCCTGCAGGTCAGCCAGGATAGTCCTGGCCACGGGCGCTCTTCTGGAAACTTTCCATTGCCCTGCCTGAGATACCCCTCCTGTCCCGGCCCCCACTCCTTTTTTTCCTTCCTCACCTCAGCCCGGAGAGATATTCCAGTGGAAGTTATGGGTGACACATCCTCTTTCTTACAGGTGGCAGCCTGGCAACTCCTGCTGAAAGTCCAGCAGAGCCCCACTCACACCGGGCCACCCACAAAGCCGTGGACCCTCACACCCTCCCACCAGCACAGCCCCGAGACTGCTGACGGGGCAGAGAATATGGAGTCAGGCACAGCTGTAGGGGCTATTGCTGCCTGGAGTGCTGTTTATATTGACCTCAACCCAGGCACACCTGGGGAGGGCTTGCCGGCAGGGTCAGGCTGCCCAGGGCAGCTAATCCTCAGCCCTCAGGGAATCACATTGCAGAAAATGGACCTCGCTAAGACAGAATATTCGCCAAGGAAAAAAAGGACACAATGCCATTCGCAGCACCGTAGATGAGTCTCGAGGTAATCACGTGACTTGGAGTAAGTCAGAAAGTGAAAGACACATATCGTATCATATCACTTATAGGTGTTACCTATAAATTGATACCAGGGCAGATATTTCCACGGAGAAGGGCAATCACAGATTCATTAAACAAACTTATGGTTCACCAAAGGAAAGGTGTGAGGATTGAATTCATTACGATATTGGGGTTAACAGACATATACAAACACAGTAGACGTATATAATCACCAAAGACCTACGGAGTACCAAGAGAAGACTACTCAACATTCTGTCATAACGTACATGGGAAAAGGATCCCAGGAAGAACAGACATATGTATATGTGTAAAAGAACCACCTCTTGCACACCTACAACAAGCTAAACGTTGTACTCAAACATGCTGTAATAAAAAAATAAAAAATTAAATTAAAAACAAGAACAAGAAGTAGTGAGACACACTTGAGGGGCTTTCTCCTGGCACATTCCGTTCTACATTCCAATCTAGAACGCGACTTCCATTGAGGCTCTGCTGCCCTAGTAACCAGATTTGGTAAGGGAGAACTGCTGCCACCTTGTGGCCGTTTCTCACAACTGCAGCTTTAATCCCAGCGCTTATGGTCAGTGGATATTCCAAATCATTACAGGCCTGTAAATGACACCTGCCCTGAAAACAAATCCTGGGGTCATATATCGACCAAAAAATTCAAAAGACGTCCATATTTCAAAACGACAGTTTCAAGAGGCATATTTCACGCACATTAGTGTTCTGCTTCTTTTGCTTTCTTTCTTTCTTTGTTAAAAAAACGGGAATGGAAAAAGGCAACCCTCAGAATGGGCGAAAACGTTCACAAACGAATCAATGGACAAAGGTTTAATCTCCAATATATATAAACAGCTCATGCAGCTTAATATTAATAAAACAAACAACCCAATACAAAAATGGGCAGAAGATCTAAAGAGACGTTTCTTCAAAGAAGACACAGAGATGGCCAAGACGCACATGAGAATCTGCTCAACATCACTAATTATTAGAGAAATGCAAATCAAAACTACAATGAGGTAAGACCTCACACCTGTTAGAATCGGCATCATCAGATAATGTACAAACAACAAATTCTGGGGAGGGTGTGGACAAAAGGAACCCTCTTCCGCTATTGGTGGGAATGTAAATTGATACAGTCACTATGGAGAACAGTATGGAGGTTCCTTTAAAAAACTAAAAAGAGAATTACCATAGGATCCAGCAATCCCACTTCTGGGCATATACCCAGAGAAAACCATAAATCACAAAGACACATTCACCACAATGTTCATTGCAGCACTATTTACAATAGCCAGGTAATGGAAGCAACCTAAATGCCCACAGACAGACGAATGGATAAAGATGTGGTACATATATAAAATGGAATATTACTCAGCCATAAAAAGGAATGAAACTGGGTCATTTGTGGAGAAGTTGATGGATCTAGAGACTGTCATACAGAGTGAAGTAAGTCAGAAAGAGAAAAACAAATATTGTATAGTAATGCCTATATGTGGAACCTAGAAAAATGGTACAGATGAACTGGTTTGCAGGGCAGAAATAGAGACACAGAGGTAGAGAACAGACGTATGGACACAAAGTGGGGGAAGCCATGGGGTGGTGGTGGTGGGATGATTTGGGAGCTTGGGATTGACCTGTATACATGTATATGCATAAAATAGATAACTAATAATAACCTACTGTATAAAAAAATAAACAAAATTAAATTTCAAAATTTTTAAAAATAAAATGTAAAAATAAAACAGAAAAAAAGTTCTTCCATTCACACTGATGTATATATAACAATGAATTAAGTCCATGCTTATATCTATAAATACATAAAAGAGGAATAAAATCTAACTTGAACCCAAAAAGAAAAAAAAAAACTGAACCTAACAGTTATACAGAGGAAAACACTACCAAGGCACTTGCTCCAGTGGTAAACAATTCTGAAATTGGTCAGAGGTGGGGAATCATCTCCCATACAGCCAGCAGCCCCACCCGCCCACGCAAGGAGCGTCCTTATTGCAAAGCTGGGAGACCGTGCCCAGGCCTCTGTGAGTAAAGGTGAGCTGAGCCCCAGGCCAGATGCTGCTGAACTGTTCCCACCCTTCCCAGGTGAAACACCTGAATATGTACAAGGGCTTGAAAGCCTAGAGGGAGGGCCGTGGAGCCACACCAGCGACGGCACGCAGGCCAACTTGGTGCCTGCAGGTCAGCCAGGATGGTCCTGGCCACGGGCGCTCTTCTGGAAGCTTTCCATTGCCCTGCCTGAGATACCCCTCCTGTCCCGGCCCCCACTCCTTTTTTTCCTTCCTCACCTCAGCCCGGAGAGATATTCCAGTGGAAGTTATGGGTGACACATCCTCTTCTTTACAGGTGGCAGCCTGGCAACTTCTGCCGAAAGTCCAGCAGAGCCCCACTCACACCGGGCCACCCACAGAGCCGTGGACCCTCACACCCTCCCACCAGCACAGCCCCGAGACTGCTGACGGGGCAGAGAATATGGAGTCAGGCACAGCTGCAGGGTCTATTGCTGCCTGGAGTGCTGTTTATATTGACCTCAACCCAGGCTCACCTGGGGAGGGCTTGCCGGCAGGGTCAGGCTGCCCAGGGCAGCTAATCCTCAGCCCTCAGGGAATCACATTGCAGAAAATGGACCTCGCTAAGACAGAATATTCGCCAAGGAAAAAAAGGACACAATGCCATTCGCAGCACCGTAGATGAGTCTCGAGGTAATCACGTGACTTGGAGTAAGTCAGAAAGTGAAAGACACATATCGTATCATATCACTTATAGGTGTTACCTATAAATTGATACCAGGGCAGATATTTCCACGGAGAAGGGCAATCACAGATTCATTAAACAAACTTATGGTTCACCAAAGGAAAGGTGTGAGGATTGAATTCATTACGATATTGGGGTTAACAGACATATACAAACACAGTAGACGTATATAATCACCAAAGACCTACGGAGTACCAAGAGAAGACTACTCAACATTCTGTCATAACGTACATGGGAAAAGGATCCCAGGAAGAACAGACATATGTATATGTGTAAAAGAACCACCTCTTGCACACCTACAACAAGCTAAACGTTGTACTCAAACATGCTGTAATAAAAAAATAAAAAATTAAATTAAAAACAAGAACAAGAAGTAGTGAGACACACTTGAGGGGCTTTCTCCTGGCACATTCCGTTCTACATTCCAATCTAGAACGCGACTTCCATTGAGGCTCTGCTGCCCTAGTAACCAGATTTGGTAAGGGAGAACTGCTGCCACCTTGTGGCCGTTTCTCACAACTGCAGCTTTAATCCCAGCGCTTATGGTCAGTGGATATTCCAAATCATTACAGGCCTGTAAATGACACCTGCCCTGAAAACAAATCCTGGGGTCATATATCGACCAAAAAATTCAAAAGACGTCCATATTTCAAAACGACAGTTTCAAGAGGCATATTTCACGCACATTAGTGTTCTGCTTCTTTGGCTTTCTTTCTTTCTTTGTTAAAAAAACGGGAATGGAAAAAGGCAACCCTCAGAATGGGCGAAAACGTTCACAAACGAATCAATGGACAAAGGTTTAATCTCCAATATATATAAACAGCTCATGCAGCTTAATATTAATGAAACAAACAACCCAATACAAAAATGGGCAGAAGATCTAAAGAGACGTTTCTTCAAAGAAGACACAGAGATGGCCAAGACGCACATGAGAAGCTGCTCAACATCACTAATTATTAGAGAAATGCAAATCAAAACTACAATGAGGTAAGACCTCACACCTGTTAGAATCGACATCATCAGATAATGTACAAACAACAAATTCTGGGGAGGGTGTGGACAAAAGGAACCCTCTTCCGCTATTGGTGGGAATGTAAATTGATACAGTCACTATGGAGAACAGTATGGAGGTTCCTTTAAAAAACTAAAAAGAGAATTACCATAGGATCCAGCAATCCCACTTCTGGGCATATACCCAGAGAAAACCATAAATCACAAAGACACATTCACCACAATGTTCATTGCAGCACTATTTACAATAGCCAGGTAATGGAAGCAACCTAAATGCCCACAGACAGACGAATGGATAAAGATGTGGTACATATATAAAATGGAATATTACTCAGCCATAAAAAGGAATGAAACTGGGTCATTTGTAGAGAAGTTGATGGATCTAGAGACTGTCATACAGAGTGAAGTAAGTCAGAAAGAGAAAAACAAATATTGTATATTAATGCCTATATGTGGAACCTAGAAAAATGGTACAGATGAACTGGTTTGCAGGGCAGAAATAGAGACACAGAGGTAGAGAACAGACGTATGGACACAAAGTGGGGGAAGCCATGGGGTGGTGGTGGTGGGATGAGTTGGGAGATTGGGATTGACCTGTATACATGTATATGCATAAAATAGATAACTAATAATAACCTACTGTATAAAAAAATAAACAAAATTAAATTTCAAAATTTTTAAAAATAAAATGTAAAAATAAAACAGAAAAAAAGTTCTTCCATTCACACTGATGTATATATAACAATGAATTATTTCCATGCTTATATCTATAAATACATAAAAGAGGAATAAAATCTAACTTGAACCAAAAAAGAAAAAAAAACACTGAACCTAACAGTTATACAGAGGAAAACACTACCAAGGCACTTGCTCCAGTGGTAAACAATTCTGAAATTGGTCAGAGGTGGGGAATCATCTCCCATACAGCCAGCAGCCCCACCCGCCCATGCAAGGAGCGTCCTTATTGCAAAGCTGGGGGACCGTGCCCAGGCCTCTGTGAGTAAACGTGAGCTGAGCCCCAGGCCAGATGCTGCTGAACTGTTCCCACCCTTCCCAGGTGAAACACCTGAATATGTACAAGGGCTTGAAAGCCTAGAGGGAGGGCCGTGGAGCCACACCAGCGACGGCACGCAGGCCAACTTGGTGCCTGCAGGTCAGCCAGGATAGTCCTGGCCACGGGCGCTCTTCTGGAAACTTTCCATTGCCCTGCCTGAGATACCCCTCCTGTCCCGGCCCCCACTCCTTTTTTTCCTTCCTCACCTCAGCCCGGAGAGATATTCCAGTGGAAGTTATGGGTGACACATCCTCTTTCTTACAGGTGGCAGCCTGGCAACTCCTGCTGAAAGTCCAGCAGAGCCCCACTCACACCGGGCCACCCACAAAGCCGTGGACCCTCACACCCTCCCACCAGCACAGCCCCGAGACTGCTGACGGGGCAGAGAATATGGAGTCAGGCACAGCTGTAGGGGCTATTGCTGCCTGGAGTGCTGTTTATATTGACCTCAACCCAGGCACACCTGGGGAGGGCTTGCCGGCAGGGTCAGGCTGCCCAGGGCAGCTAATCCTCAGCCCTCAGGGAATCACATTGCAGAAAATGGACCTCGCTAAGACAGAATATTCGCCAAGGAAAAAAAGGACACAATGCCATTCGCAGCACCGTAGATGAGTCTCGAGGTAATCACGTGACTTGGAGTAAGTCAGAAAGTGAAAGACACATATCGTATCATATCACTTATAGGTGTTACCTATAAATTGATACCAGGGCAGATATTTCCACGGAGAAGGGCAATCACAGATTCATTAAACAAACTTATGGTTCACCAAAGGAAAGGTGTGAGGATTGAATTCATTACGATATTGGGGTTAACAGACATATACAAACACAGTAGACGTATATAATCACCAAAGACCTACGGAGTACCAAGAGAAGACTACTCAACATTCTGTCATAACGTACATGGGAAAAGGATCCCAGGAAGAACAGACATATGTATATGTGTAAAAGAACCACCTCTTGCACACCTACAACAAGCTAAACGTTGTACTCAAACATGCTGTAATAAAAAAATAAAAAATTAAATTAAAAACAAGAACAAGAAGTAGTGAGACACACTTGAGGGGCTTTCTCCTGGCACATTCCGTTCTACATTCCAATCTAGAACGCGACTTCCATTGAGGCTCTGCTGCCCTAGTAACCAGATTTGGTAAGGGAGAACTGCTGCCACCTTGTGGCCGTTTCTCACAACTGCAGCTTTAATCCCAGCGCTTATGGTCAGTGGATATTCCAAATCATTACAGGCCTGTAAATGACACCTGCCCTGAAAACAAATCCTGGGGTCATATATCGACCAAAAAATTCAAAAGACGTCCATATTTCAAAACGACAGTTTCAAGAGGCATATTTCACGCACATTAGTGTTCTGCTTCTTTTGCTTTCTTTCTTTCTTTGTTAAAAAAACGGGAATGGAAAAAGGCAACCCTCAGAATGGGCGAAAACGTTCACAAACGAATCAATGGACAAAGGTTTAATCTCCAATATATATAAACAGCTCATGCAGCTTAATATTAATAAAACAAACAACCCAATACAAAAATGGGCAGAAGATCTAAAGAGACGTTTCTTCAAAGAAGACACAGAGATGGCCAAGACGCACATGAGAATCTGCTCAACATCACTAATTATTAGAGAAATGCAAATCAAAACTACAATGAGGTAAGACCTCACACCTGTTAGAATCGGCATCATCAGATAATGTACAAACAACAAATTCTGGGGAGGGTGTGGACAAAAGGAACCCTCTTCCGCTATTGGTGGGAATGTAAATTGATACAGTCACTAT
>NW_027672535.1:0-116064 GCF_964165515.1 Mesoplodon bidens | reverse complement strand
CTGCGTTCCAAGGGTCTCCCTTGGATTGTCAGAGAAGATAGGTGTATGTGCTGGGTGAGCCCGTTTGTAGTTGGGAAGCCTGGGAAAAGGCAGTATTTCCCCCATTTGAAAGGTAGATAGTGGCGGCCTCGAGGCGGACTGAAAGACAGTGTTGTTACCCGTCTTCCGGTCACCCTTAGGAGTGCCTCCGGGGAGAAAGGGCGTTTTCTCCTATGGATCCAGGTGGTCTCCAGTGCCTTGCTAGGAGCTCATCCCACGCTTGCCCTAGCTCAAGTGCGAAGTCCACGCGACCCCTAGCCTCGAGGTAAGCACGAGTGTTTCCTGTCAGCAGAGCTTTGTGTGCAGCCATCTCCATGAGCCCTGACTCGATGACAGAGCGCTTAAACTCCTCTGCGGCTTTCCTTAGGCCTAGGAGAGTCACGTATGAATGCCCTCCTGAGGGAGAGCACTGTGTGCACTGTGAGTCCCCTTTTGGTTTTCCGAGCAGCATAACACAGAACAGGCTGTTGGGGTCAACTCCTTCTAGGCATGGGGGAGGGCAACGGACGGACTCTCGCTTGCGGAGCAGGCCGTGTACACGTGTTAGGCAGCCCCGGGGCAAGGATTTTTGCCAGCATTACATTCAACCTGGCTCGCCCTCTGGGGAGGCCCTCTGAGGTGCACTGAGAGAAGCCCTGAGCCTCAGGTGCCTCCTGGCAACTCTTACCTGTCACTCTCTATTGTGACGCAAGGTACACTGTAGGCCCGGCCTGAGAGAAAACACAGAAAAACCGGTAGAATTGTGAGGCATTGGGTCGATCCAACGTCACGCAGGCCTGACTGAGTCATTAAGCGGCTAATAATGCTCTCGGTGGCGCGCCAAACAAACACCCCGAGCCCAATGAAGTGCGACCATAGAAAGGCCCAGTGTGGCTGGAAGTCTCCAGTCGTCAGTCAGAGAGTGCTGCTCAAATGTGCTGTGTGGTCAAGTTGGAAACGGGAGAATGCGGGAGGAGCCCGGCTTTGCCCCTTTGGAAAGCAACTTCGTTGCAGCTTCCAAGCCGCCTGAAAATCCACACCACCAGGGTACGCCTCACTCCACAGATGCCTCTGAGGAGCAGTGAGGTTTTCCAAAGGAAACCACGTGCTTGCGATTCCTTCCTGGGAGCTCACCCCGGGAGCATACTGTAGCCCAAGTGCCAACTAAATGTGACCTCCGGTCTCGAGGTAAGGTGCGCAGTTTCCCCCTGCCAGAGATAGTAGGGGTGCACCCGTCTCCAGGAAGTCTTAGTCAGTGGACGCCTTTACCTTTAGTATGCCTCACAGCGCTCAAGACTCTCGCGTGGGCACTTGTTTCCAAGGAAGTACACGGTGTACCCAGAGCCTTCTGAGCACAATCAAGGGATCCACAGCTCTGGGAACATCAGCCCTCACTGTGCAGTTGGAAGGGCCGGGGGCTAAAGTGTTCTCTATGGCTAGCGTTCCAGAGCTTGGAAGCGGCCTCAGGAACGCGGTTCTTGGCAGGCTTTTGTTCCAGGCGTGTCGGCCACATTGAGGAAACCTAAGCTGCCCTGAAAGAAACCACCGGGGCTCCAGTGCAGCTTGGGGGCTCCTGCTCGACGTCTCTCTAAGTGATGCGGAAACTGGCCTTTAGGTCCCGCCCGAAAGAGAGATTTACCCTGAGCATTGCTAGGCACTTGGAGCATCCAGAGTCACCTAGGCCTACTGAGGGCATTTGGAGGATTATGCCCTTCCCCACGTGCAGAACACACTGCATCCAAAAGTTTCATCGCAGAAGGCCGAACTGCGTTCCAAGGGTCTCCCTTGGATTGTCAGAGAAGATAGGTGTATGTGCTGGGTGAGCCCGTTTGTAGTTGGGAAGCCTGGGAAAAGGCAGTATTTCCCCCATTTGAAAGGTAGATAGTGGCGGCCTCGAGGCGGACTGAAAGACAGTGTTGTTACCCGTCTTCCAGTCACCCTTAGGAGTGCCTCCGGGGAGAAAGGGCGTTTTCTCCTATGGATCCAGGTGGTCTCCAGTGCCTTGCTAGGAGCTCATCCCACGCTTGCCCTAGCTCAAGTGCGAAGTCCACGCGACCCCTAGCCTCGAGGTAAGCACGAGTGTTTCCTGTCAGCAGAGCTTTGTGTGCAGCCATCTCCATGAGCCCTGACTCGATGACAGAGCGCTTAAACTCCTCTGCGGCTTTCCGTAGGCCTAGGAGAGTCACGTATGAATGCCCTCCTGAGGGAGAGCACTGTGTGCACTGTGAGTCCCCTTTTGGTTTTCCGAGCAGCATAACACAGAACAGGCTGTTGGGGTCAACTCCTTCTAGGCATGGGGGAGGGCAACGGACGGACTCTCGCTTGCGGAGCAGGCCGTGTACACGTGTTAGGCAGCCCCGGGGCAAGGATTTTTGCCAGCATTACATTCAACCTGGCTCGCCCTCTGGGGAGGCCCTCTGAGGTGCACTGAGAGAAGCCCTGAGCCTCAGGTGCCTCCTGGCAACTCTTACCTGTCACTCTCTATTGTGACGCAAGGTACACTGTAGGCCCGGCCTGAGAGAAAACACCGAAAAACCGGTAGAATTGTGAGGCATTGGGTCGATCCAACGTCACGCAGGCCTGACTGAGTCATTAAGCGGGTAATAATGCTCTCGGTGGCGCGCCAAACAAACACCCCGAGCCCAATGAAGTGCGACCATAGAAAGGCCCAGTGTGGCTGGAAGTCTCCAGTCGTCAGTCAGAGAGTGCTGCTCAAATGTGCTGTGTGGTCAAGTTGGAAACGGGAGAATGCGGGAGGAGCCCGGCTTTGCCCCTTTGGAAAGCAACTTCGTTGCAGCTTCCAAGCCGCCTGAAAATCCACACCACCAGGGTACGCCTCACTCCACAGATGCCTCTGAGGAGCCGTGAGGTTTTCCAAAGGAAACCACGTGCTTGCGATTCCTTCCTGGGAGCTCACCCCGGGAGCATACTGTAGCCCAAGTGCCAACTAAATGTGACCTCCGGTCTCGAGGTAAGGTGCGCAGTTTCCCCCTGCCAGAGATAGTAGGGGTGCACCCGTCTCCAGGAAGTCTTAGTCAGTGGACGCCTTTACCTTTAGTATGCCTCACAGCGCTCAAGACTCTCGCGTGGGCACTTGTTTCCAAGGAAGTACACGGTGTACCCAGAGCCTTCTGAGCACAATCAAGGGATCCACAGCTCTGGGAACATCAGCCCTCACTGTGCAGTTGGAAGGGCCGGGGGCTAAAGTGTTCTCTATGGCTAGCGTTCCAGAGCTTGGAAGCGGCCTCAGGAACGCGGTTCTTGGCAGGCTTTTGTTCCAGGCGTGTCGGCCACATTGAGGAAACCTAAGCTGCCCTGAAAGAAACCACCGGGGCTCCAGTGCAGCTTGGGGGCTCCTGCTCGACGTCTCTCTAAGTGATGCGGAAACTGGCCTTTAGGTCCCGCCCGAAAGAGAGATTTACCCTGAGCATTGCTAGGCACTTGGAGCATCCAGAGTCACCTAGGCCTACTGAGGGCATTTGGAGGATTATGCCCTTCCCCACGTGCAGAACACACTGCATCCAAAAGTTTCATCGCAGAAGGCCGAACTGCGTTCCAAGGGTCTCCCTTGGATTGTCAGAGAAGATAGGTGTATGTGCTGGGTGAGCCCGTTTGTAGTTGGGAAGCCTGGGAAAAGGCAGTATTTCCCCCATTTGAAAGGTAGATAGTGGCGGCCTCGAGGCGGACTGAAAGACAGTGTTGTTACCCGTCTTCCAGTCACCCTTAGGAGTGCCTCCGGGGAGAAAGGGCGTTTTCTCCTATGGATCCAGGTGGTCTCCAGTGCCTTGCTAGGAGCTCATCCCACGCTTGCCCTAGCTCAAGTGCGAAGTCCACGCGACCCCTAGCCTCGAGGTAAGCACGAGTGTTTCCTGTCAGCAGAGCTTTGTGTGCAGCCATCTCCATGAGCCCTGACTCGATGACAGAGCGCTTAAACTCCTCTGCGGCTTTCCGTAGGCCTAGGAGAGTCACGTATGAATGCCCTCCTGAGGGAGAGCACTGTGTGCACTGTGAGTCCCCTTTTAGTTTTCCGAGCAGCATAACACAGAACAGGCTGTTGGGGTCAACTCCTTCTAGGCATGGGGGAGGGCAACGGACGGACTCTCGCTTGCGGAGCAGGCCGTGTACACGTGTTAGGCAGCCCCGGGGCAAGGATTTTTGCCAGCATTACATTCAACCTGGCTCGCCCTCTGGGGAGGCCCTCTGAGGTGCACTGAGAGAAGCCCTGAGCCTCAGGTGCCTCCTGGCAACTCTTACCTGTCACTCTCTATTGTGACGCAAGGTACACTGTAGGCCCGGCCTGAGAGAAAACACCGAAAAACCGGTAGAATTGTGACGCATTGGGCCGATCCAACGTCACGCAGGCCTGACTGAGTCATTAAGCGGGTAATAATGCTCTCGGTGGCGCGCCAAACAAACACCCCGAGCCCAATGAAGTGCGACCATAGAAAGGCCCAGTGTGGCTGGAAGTCTCCAGTCGTCAGTCAGAGAGTGCTGCTCAAATGTGCTGTGTGGTCAAGTTGGAAACGGGAGAATGCGGGAGGAGCCCGGCTTTGCCCCTTTGGAAAGCAACTTCGTTGCAGCTTCCAAGCCGCCTGAAAATCCACACCACCAGGGTACGCCTCACTCCACAGATGCCTCTGAGGAGCAGTGAGGTTTTCCAAAGGAAACCACGTGCTTGCGATTCCTTCCTGGGAGCTCACCCCGGGAGCATACTGTAGCCAAAGTGCCAACTAAATGTGACCTCCGGTCTCGAGGTAAGGTGCGCAGTTTCCCCCTGCCAGAGATAGTAGGGGTGCACCCGTCTCCAGGAAGTCTTAGTCAGTGGACGCCTTTACCTTTAGTATGCCTCACAGCGCTCAAGACTCTCGCGTGGGCACTTGTTTCCAAGGAAGTACACGGTGTACCCAGAGCCTTCTGAGCACAATCAAGGGATCCACAGCTCTGGGAACATCAGCCCTCACTGTGCAGTTGGAAGGGCCGGGGGCTAATGTGTTCTCTATGGCTAGCGTTCCAGAGCTTGGAAGCGGCCTCAGGAACGCGGTTCTTGGCAGGCTTTTGTTCCAGGCGTGTCGGCCACACTGAGGAAACCTAAGCTGCCCTGAAAGAAACCACCGGGCCTCCAGTGCAGCTTGGGGGCTCCTGCTCGACGTCTCTCTAAGTGATGCGGAAACTGGCCTTTAGGTCCCGCCCGAAAGAGAGATTTACCCTGAGCATTGCTAGGCACTTGGAGCATCCAGAGTCACCTAGGCCTACTGAGGGCATTTGGAGGATTATGCCCTTCCCCACGTGCAGAACACACTGCATCCAAAAGTTTCATCGCAGAAGGCCGAACTGCGTTCCAAGGGTCTCCCTTGGATTGTCAGAGAAGATAGGTGTATGTGCTGGGTGAGCCCGTTTGTAGTTGGGAAGCCTGGGAAAAGGCAGTATTTCCCCCATTTGAAAGGTAGATAGTGGCGGCCTCGAGGCGGACTGAAAGACAGTGTTGTTACCCGTCTTCCAGTCACCCTTAGGAGTGCCTCCGGGGAGAAAGGGCGTTTTCTCCTATGGATCCAGGTGGTCTCCAGTGCCTTGCTAGGAGCTCATCCCACGCTTGCCCTAGCTCAAGTGCGAAGTCCACGCGACCCCTAGCCTCGAGGTAAGCACGAGTGTTTCCTGTCAGCAGAGCTTTGTGTGCAGCCATCTCCATGAGCCCTGACTCGATGACAGAGCGCTTAAACTCCTCTGCGGCTTTCCGTAGGCCTAGGAGAGTCACGTATGAATGCCCTCCTGAGGGAGAGCACTGTGTGCACTGTGAGTCCCCTTTTGGTTTTCCGAGCAGCATAACACAGAACAGGCTGTTGGGGTCAACTCCTTCTAGGCATGGGGGAGGGCAACGGACGGACTCTCGCTTGCGGAGCAGGCCGTGTACACGTGTTAGGCAGCCCCGGGGCAAGGATTTTTGCCAGCATTACATTCAACCTGGCTCGCCCTCTGGGGAGGCCCTCTGAGGTGCACTGAGAGAAGCCCTGAGCCTCAGGTGCCTCCTGGCAACTCTTACCTGTCACTCTCTATTGTGACGCAAGGTACACTGTAGGCCCGGCCTGAGAGAAAACACCGAAAAACCGGTAGAATTGTGAGGCATTGGGCCGATCCAACGTCACGCAGGCCTGACTGAGTCATTAAGCGGGTAATAATGCTCTCGGTGGCGCGCCAAACAAACACCCCGAGCCCAATGAAGTGCGACCATAGAAAGGCCCAGTGTGGCTGGAAGTCTCCAGTCGTCAGTCAGAGAGTGCTGCTCAAATGTGCTGTGTGGTCAAGTTGGAAACGGGAGAATGCGGGAGGAGCCCGGCTTTGCCCCTTTGGAAAGCAACTTCGTTGCAGCTTCCAAGCCGCCTGAAAATCCACACCACCAGGGTACGCCTCACTCCACAGATGCCTCTGAGGAGCAGTGAGGTTCTCCAAAGGAAACCACGTGCTTGCGATTCCTTCCTGGGAGCTCACCCCGGGAGCATACTGTAGCCAAAGTGCCAACTAAATGTGACCTCCGGTCTCGAGGTAAGGTGCGCAGTTTCCCCCTGCCAGAGATAGTAGGGGTGCACCCGTCTCCAGGAAGTCTTAGTCAGTGGACGCCTTTACCTTTAGTATGCCTCACAGCGCTCAAGACTCTCACGTGGGCACTTGTTTCCAAGGAAGTACACGGTGTACCCAGAGCCTTCTGAGCACAATCAAGGGATCCACAGCTCTGGGAACATCAGCCCTCACTGTGCAGTTGGAAGGGCCGGGGGCTAATGTGTTCTCTATGGCTAGCGTTCCAGAGCTTGGAAGTGGCCTCAGGAACGCGGTTCTTGGCAGGCTTTTGTTCCAGGCGTGTCGGCCACACTGAGGAAACCTAAGCTGCCCTGAAAGAAACCACCGGGCCTCCAGTGCAGCTTGGGGGCTCCTGCTCGACGTCTCTCTAAGTGATGCGGAAACTGGCCTTTAGGTCCCGCCCGAAAGAGAGATTTACCCTGAGCATTGCTAGGCACTTGGAGCATCCAGAGTCACCTAGGCCTACTGAGGGCATTTGGAGGATTATGCCCTTCCCCACGTGCAGAACACACTGCATCCAAAAGTTTCATCGCAGAAGGCCGTACTGCGTTCCAAGGGTCTCCCTTGGATTGTCAGAGAAGATAGGTGTATGTGCTGGGTGAGCCCGTTTGTAGTTGGGAAGCCTGGGAAAAGGCAGTATTTCCCCCATTTGAAAGGTAGATAGTGGCGGCCTCGAGGCGGACTGAAAGACAGTGTTGTTACCCGTCTTCCGGTCACCCTTAGGAGTGCCTCCGGGGAGAAAGGGCGTTTTCTCCTATGGATCCAGGTGGTCTCCAGTGCCTTGCTAGGAGCTCATCCCACGCTTGCCCTAGCTCAAGTGCGAAGTCCACGCGACCCCTAGCCTCGAGGTAAGCACGAGTGTTTCCTGTCAGCAGAGCTTTGTGTGCAGCCATCTCCATGAGCCCTGACTCGATGACAGAGCGCTTAAACTCCTCTGCGGCTTTCCGTAGGCCTAGGAGAGTCACGTATGAATGCCCTCCTGAGGGAGAGCACTGTGTGCACTGTGAGTCCCCTTTTGGTTTTCCGAGCAGCATAACACAGAACAGGCTGTTGGGGTCAACTCCTTCTAGGCATGGGGGAGGGCAACGGACGGACTCTCGCTTGCGGAGCAGGCCGTGTACACGTGTTAGGCAGCCCCGGGGCAAGGATTTTTGCCAGCATTACATTCAACCTGGCTCGCCCTCTGGGGAGGCCCTCTGAGGTGCACTGAGAGAAGCCCTGAGCCTCAGGTGCCTCCTGGCAACTCTTACCTGTCACTCTCTATTGTGACGCAAGGTACACTGTAGGCCCGGCCTGAGAGAAAACACCGAAAAACCGGTAGAATTGTGAGGCATTGGGCCGATCCAACGTCACGCAGGCCTGACTGAGTCATTAAGCGGGTAATAATGCTCTCGGTGGCGCGCCAAACAAACACCCCGAGCCCAATGAAGTGCGACCATAGAAAGGCCCAGTGTGGCTGGAAGTCTCCAGTCGTCAGTCAGAGAGTGCTGCTCAAATGTGCTGTGTGGTCAAGTTGGAAACGGGAGAATGCGGGAGGAGCCCGGCTTTGCCCCTTTGGAAAGCAACTTCGTTGCAGCTTCCAAGCCGCCTGAAAATCCACACCACCAGGGTACGCCTCACTCCACAGATGCCTCTGAGGAGCAGTGAGGTTTTCCAAAGGAAACCACGTGCTTGCGATTCCTTCCTGGGAGCTCACCCCGGGAGCATACTGTAGCCAAAGTGCCAACTAAATGTGACCTCCGGTCTCGAGGTAAGGTGCGCAGTTTCCCCCTGCCAGAGATAGTAGGGGTGCACCCGTCTCCAGGAAGTCTTAGTCAGTGGACGCCTTTACCTTTAGTATGCCTCACAGCGCTCAAGACTCTCGCGTGGGCACTTGTTTCCAAGGAAGTACACGGTGTACCCAGAGCCTTCTGAGCACAATCAAGGGATCCACAGCTCTGGGAACATCAGCCCTCACTGTGCAGTTGGAAGGGCCGGGGGCTAATGTGTTCTCTATGGCTAGCGTTCCAGAGCTTGGAAGCGGCCTCAGGAACGCGGTTCTTGGCAGGCTTTTGTTCCAGGCGTGTCGGCCACACTGAGGAAACCTAAGCTGCCCTGAAAGAAACCACCGGGCCTCCAGTGCAGCTTGGGGGCTCCTGCTCGACGTCTCTCTAAGTGATGCGGAAACTGGCCTTTAGGTCCCGCCCGAAAGAGAGATTTACCCTGAGCATTGCTAGGCACTTGGAGCATCCAGAGTCACCTAGGCCTACTGAGGGCATTTGGAGGATTATGCCCTTCCCCACGTGCAGAACACACTGCATCCAAAAGTTTCATCGCAGAAGGCCGAACTGCGTTCCAAGGGTCTCCCTTGGATTGTCAGAGAAGATAGGTGTATGTGCTGGGTGAGCCCGTTTGTAGTTGGGAAGCCTGGGAAAAGGCAGTATTTCCCCCATTTGAAAGGTAGATAGTGGCGGCCTCGAGGCGGACTGAAAGACAGTGTTGTTACCCGTCTTCCGGTCACCCTTAGGAGTGCCTCCGGGGAGAAAGGGCGTTTTCTCCTATGGATCCAGGTGGTCTCCAGTGCCTTGCTAGGAGCTCATCCCACGCTTGCCCTAGCTCAAGTGCGAAGTCCACGCGACCCCTAGCCTCGAGGTAAGCACGAGTGTTTCCTGTCAGCAGAGCTTTGTGTGCAGCCATCTCCATGAGCCCTGACTCGATGACAGAGCGCTTAAACTCCTCTGCGGCTTTCCGTAGGCCTAGGAGAGTCACGTATGAATGCCCTCCTGAGGGAGAGCACTGTGTGCACTGTGAGTCCCCTTTTGGTTTTCCGAGCAGCATAACACAGAACAGGCTGTTGGGGTCAACTCCTTCTAGGCATGGGGGAGGGCAACGGACGGACTCTCGCTTGCGGAGCAGGCCGTGTACACGTGTTAGGCAGCCCCGGGGCAAGGATTTTTGCCAGCATTACATTCAACCTGGCTCGCCCTCTGGGGAGGCCCTCTGAGGTGCACTGAGAGAAGCCCTGAGCCTCAGGTGCCTCCTGGCAACTCTTACCTGTCACTCTCTATTGTGACGCAAGGTACACTGTAGGCCCGGCCTGAGAGAAAACACCGAAAAACCGGTAGAATTGTGAGGCATTGGGCCGATCCAACGTCACGCAGGCCTGACTGAGTCATTAAGCGGGTAATAATGCTCTCGGTGGCGCGCCAAACAAACACCCCGAGCCCAATGAAGTGCGACCATAGAAAGGCCCAGTGTGGCTGGAAGTCTCCAGTCGTCAGTCAGAGAGTGCTGCTCAAATGTGCTGTGTGGTCAAGTTGGAAACGGGAGAATGCGGGAGGAGCCCGGCTTTGCCCCTTTGGAAAGCAACTTCGTTGCAGCTTCCAAGCCGCCTGAAAATCCACACCACCAGGGTACGCCTCACTCCACAGATGCCTCTGAGGAGCAGTGAGGTTCTCCAAAGGAAACCACGTGCTTGCGATTCCTTCCTGGGAGCTCACCCCGGGAGCATACTGTAGCCCAAGTGCCAACTAAATGTGACCTCCGGTCTCGAGGTAAGGTGCGCAGTTTCCCCCTGCCAGAGATAGTAGGGGTGCACCCGTCTCCAGGAAGTCTTAGTCAGTGGACGCCTTTACCTTTAGTATGCCTCACAGCGCTCAAGACTCTCGCGTGGGCACTTGTTTCCAAGGAAGTACACGGTGTACCCAGAGCCTTCTGAGCACAATCAAGGGATCCACAGCTCTGGGAACATCAGCCCTCACTGTGCAGTTGGAAGGGCCGGGGGCTAATGTGTTCTCTATGGCTAGCGTTCCAGAGCTTGGAAGCGGCCTCAGGAACGCGGTTCTTGGCAGGCTTTTGTTCCAGGCGTGTCGGCCACATTGAGGAAACCTAAGCTGCCCTGAAAGAAACCACCGGGGCTCCAGTGCAGCTTGGGGGCTCCTGCTCGACGTCTCTCTAAGTGATGCGGAAACTGGCCTTTAGGTCCCGCCCGAAAGAGAGATTTACCCTGAGCATTGCTAGGCACTTGGAGCATCCAGAGTCACCTAGGCCTACTGAGGGCATTTGGAGGATTATGCCCTTCCCCACGTGCAGAACACACTGCATCCAAAAGTTTCATCGCAGAAGGCCGAACTGCGTTCCAAGGGTCTCCCTTGGATTGTCAGAGAAGATAGGTGTATGTGCTGGGTGAGCCCGTTTGTAGTTGGGAAGCCTGGGAAAAGGCAGTATTTCCCCCATTTGAAAGGTAGATAGTGGCGGCCTCGAGGCGGACTGAAAGACAGTGTTGTTACCCGTCTTCCAGTCACCCTTAGGAGTGCCTCCGGGGAGAAAGGGCGTTTTCTCCTATGGATCCAGGTGGTCTCCAGTGCCTTGCTAGGAGCTCATCCCACGCTTGCCCTAGCTCAAGTGCGAAGTCCACGCGACCCCTAGCCTCGAGGTAAGCACGAGTGTTTCCTGTCAGCAGAGCTTTGTGTGCAGCCATCTCCATGAGCCCTGACTCGATGACAGAGCGCTTAAACTCCTCTGCGGCTTTCCGTAGGCCTAGGAGAGTCACGTATGAATGCCCTCCTGAGGGAGAGCACTGTGTGCACTGTGAGTCCCCTTTTGGTTTTCCGAGCAGCATAACACAGAACAGGCTGTTGGGGTCAACTCCTTCTAGGCATGGGGGAGGGCAACGGACGGACTCTCGCTTGCGGAGCAGGCCGTGTACACGTGTTAGGCAGCCCCGGGGCAAGGATTTTTGCCAGCATTACATTCAACCTGGCTCGCCCTCTGGGGAGGCCCTCTGAGGTGCACTGAGAGAAGCCCTGAGCCTCAGGTGCCTCCTGGCAACTCTTACCTGTCACTCTCTATTGTGACGCAAGGTACACTGTAGGCCCGGCCTGAGAGAAAACACCGAAAAACCGGTAGAATTGTGAGGCATTGGGCCGATCCAACGTCACGCAGGCCTGACTGAGTCATTAAGCGGGTAATAATGCTCTCGGTGGCGCGCCAAACAAACACCCCGAGCCCAATGAAGTGCGACCATAGAAAGGCCCAGTGTGGCTGGAAGTCTCCAGTCGTCAGTCAGAGAGTGCTGCTCAAATGTGCTGTGTGGTCAAGTTGGAAACGGGAGAATGCGGGAGGAGCCCGGCTTTGCCCCTTTGGAAAGCAACTTCGTTGCAGCTTCCAAGCCGCCTGAAAATCCACACCACCAGGGTACGCCTCACTCCACAGATGCCTCTGAGGAGCAGTGAGGTTCTCCAAAGGAAACCACGTGCTTGCGATTCCTTCCTGGGAGCTCACCCCGGGAGCATACTGTAGCCAAAGTGCCAACTAAATGTGACCTCCGGTCTCGAGGTAAGGTGCGCAGTTTCCCCCTGCCAGAGATAGTAGGGGTGCACCCGTCTCCAGGAAGTCTTAGTCAGTGGACGCCTTTACCTTTAGTATGCCTCACAGCGCTCAAGACTCTCGCGTGGGCACTTGTTTCCAAGGAAGTACACGGTGTACCCAGAGCCTTCTGAGCACAATCAAGGGATCCACAGCTCTGGGAACATCAGCCCTCACTGTGCAGTTGGAAGGGCCGGGGGCTAATGTGTTCTCTATGGCTAGCGTTCCAGAGCTTGGAAGCGGCCTCAGGAACGCGGTTCTTGGCAGGCTTTTGTTCCAGGCGTGTCGGCCACACTGAGGAAACCTAAGCTGCCCTGAAAGAAACCACCGGGGCTCCAGTGCAGCTTGGGGGCTCCTGCTCGACGTCTCTCTAAGTGATGCGGAAACTGGCCTTTAGGTCCCGCCCGAAAGAGAGATTTACCCTGAGCATTGCTAGGCACTTGGAGCATCCAGAGTCACCTAGGCCTACTGAGGGCATTTGGAGGATTATGCCCTTCCCCACGTGCAGAACACACTGCATCCAAAAGTTTCATCGCAGAAGGCCGAACTGCGTTCCAAGGGTCTCCCTTGGATTGTCAGAGAAGATAGGTGTATGTGCTGGGTGAGCCCGTTTGTAGTTGGGAAGCCTGGGAAAAGGCAGTATTTCCCCCATTTGAAAGGTAGATAGTGGCGGCCTCGAGGCGGACTGAAAGACAGTGTTGTTACCCGTCTTCCAGTCACCCTTAGGAGTGCCTCCGGGGAGAAAGGGCGTTTTCTCCTATGGATCCAGGTGGTCTCCAGTGCCTTGCTAGGAGCTCATCCCACGCTTGCCCTAGCTCAAGTGCGAAGTCCACGCGACCCCTAGCCTCGAGGTAAGCACGAGTGTTTCCTGTCAGCAGAGCTTTGTGTGCAGCCATCTCCATGAGCCCTGACTCGATGACAGAGCGCTTAAACTCCTCTGCGGCTTTCCGTAGGCCTAGGAGAGTCACGTATGAATGCCCTCCTGAGGGAGAGCACTGTGTGCACTGTGAGTCCCCTTTTGGTTTTCCGAGCAGCATAACACAGAACAGGCTGTTGGGGTCAACTCCTTCTAGGCATGGGGGAGGGCAACGGGCGGACTCTCGCTTGCGGAGCAGGCCGTGTACACGTGTTAGGCAGCCCCGGGGCAAGGATTTTTGCCAGCATTACATTCAACCTGGCTCGCCCTCTGGGGAGGCCCTCTGAGGTGCACTGAGAGAAGCCCTGAGCCTCAGGTGCCTCCTGGCAACTCTTACCTGTCACTCTCTATTGTGACGCAAGGTACACTGTAGGCCCGGCCTGAGAGAAAACACAGAAAAACCGGTAGAATTGTGAGGCATTGGGTCGATCCAACGTCACGCAGGCCTGACTGAGTCATTAAGCGGGTAATAATGCTCTCGGTGGCGCGCCAAACAAACACCCCGAGCCCAATGAAGTGCGACCATAGAAAGGCCCAGTGTGGCTGGAAGTCTCCAGTCGTCAGTCAGAGAGTGCTGCTCAAATGTGCTGTGTGGTCAAGTTGGAAACGGGAGAATGCGGGAGGAGCCCGGCTTTGCCCCTTTGGAAAGCAACTTCGTTGCAGCTTCCAAGCCGCCTGAAAATCCACACCACCAGGGTACGCCTCACTCCACAGATGCCTCTGAGGAGCAGTGAGGTTTTCCAAAGGAAACCACGTGCTTGCGATTCCTTCCTGGGAGCTCACCCCGGGAGCATACTGTAGCCAAAGTGCCAACTAAATGTGACCTCCGGTCTCGAGGTAAGGTGCGCAGTTTCCCCCTGCCAGAGATAGTAGGGGTGCACCCGTCTCCAGGAAGTCTTAGTCAGTGGACGCCTTTACCTTTAGTATGCCTCACAGCGCTCAAGACTCTCGCGTGGGCACTTGTTTCCAAGGAAGTACACGGTGTACCCAGAGCCTTCTGAGCACAATCAAGGGATCCACAGCTCTGGGAACATCAGCCCTCACTGTGCAGTTGGAAGGGCCGGGGGCTAATGTGTTCTCTATGGCTAGCGTTCCAGAGCTTGGAAGCGGCCTCAGGAACGCGGTTCTTGGCAGGCTTTTGTTCCAGGCGTGTCGGCCACATTGAGGAAACCTAAGCTGCCCTGAAAGAAACCACCGGGGCTCCAGTGCAGCTTGGGGGCTCCTGCTCGACGTCTCTCTAAGTGATGCGGAAACTGGCCTTTAGGTCCCGCCCGAAAGAGAGATTTACCCTGAGCATTGCTAGGCACTTGGAGCATCCAGAGTCACCTAGGCCTACTGAGGGCATTTGGAGGATTATGCCCTTCCCCACGTGCAGAACACACTGCATCCAAAAGTTTCATCGCAGAAGGCCGAACTGCGTTCCAAGGGTCTCCCTTGGATTGTCAGAGAAGATAGGTGTATGTGCTGGGTGAGCCCGTTTGTAGTTGGGAAGCCTGGGAAAAGGCAGTATTTCCCCCATTTGAAAGGTAGATAGTGGCGGCCTCGAGGCGGACTGAAAGACAGTGTTGTTACCCGTCTTCCAGTCACCCTTAGGAGTGCCTCCGGGGAGAAAGGGCGTTTTCTCCTATGGATCCAGGTGGTCTCCAGTGCCTTGCTAGGAGCTCATCCCACGCTTGCCCTAGCTCAAGTGCGAAGTCCACGCGACCCCTAGCCTCGAGGTAAGCACGAGTGTTTCCTGTCAGCAGAGCTTTGTGTGCAGCCATCTCCATGAGCCCTGACTCGATGACAGAGCGCTTAAACTCCTCTGCGGCTTTCCGTAGGCCTAGGAGAGTCACGTATGAATGCCCTCCTGAGGGAGAGCACTGTGTGCACTGTGAGTCCCCTTTTGGTTTTCCGAGCAGCATAACACAGAACAGGCTGTTGGGGTCAACTCCTTCTAGGCATGGGGGAGGGCAACGGACGGACTCTCGCTTGCGGAGCAGGCCGTGTACACGTGTTAGGCAGCCCCGGGGCAAGGATTTTTGCCAGCATTACATTCAACCTGGCTCGCCCTCTGGGGAGGCCCTCTGAGGTGCACTGAGAGAAGCCCTGAGCCTCAGGTGCCTCCTGGCAACTCTTACCTGTCACTCTCTATTGTGACGCAAGGTACACTGTAGGCCCGGCCTGAGAGAAAACACCGAAAAACCGGTAGAATTGTGAGGCATTGGGCCGATCCAACGTCACGCAGGCCTGACTGAGTCATTAAGCGGCTAATAATGCTCTCGGTGGCGCGCCAAACAAACACCCCGAGCCCAATGAAGTGCGACCATAGAAAGGCCCAGTGTGGCTGGAAGTCTCCAGTCGTCAGTCAGAGAGTGCTGCTCAAATGTGCTGTGTGGTCAAGTTGGAAACGGGAGAATGCGGGAGGAGCCCGGCTTTGCCCCTTTGGAAAGCAACTTCGTTGCAGCTTCCAAGCCGCCTGAAAATCCACACCACCAGGGTACGCCTCACTCCACAGATGCCTCTGAGGAGCAGTGAGGTTTTCCAAAGGAAACCACGTGCTTGCGATTCCTTCCTGGGAGCTCACCCCGGGAGCATACTGTAGCCCAAGTGCCAACTAAATGTGACCTCCGGTCTCGAGGTAAGGTGCGCAGTTTCCCCCTGCCAGAGATAGTAGGGGTGCACCCGTCTCCAGGAAGTCTTAGTCAGTGGACGCCTTTACCTTTAGTATGCCTCACAGCGCTCAAGACTCTCGCGTGGGCACTTGTTTCCAAGGAAGTACACGGTGTACCCAGAGCCTTCTGAGCACAATCAAGGGATCCACAGCTCTGGGAACATCAGCCCTCACTGTGCAGTTGGAAGGGCCGGGGGCTAATGTGTTCTCTATGGCTAGCGTTCCAGAGCTTGGAAGCGGCCTCAGGAACGCGGTTCTTGGCAGGCTTTTGTTCCAGGCGTGTCGGCCACACTGAGGAAACCTAAGCTGCCCTGAAAGAAACCACCGGGGCTCCAGTGCAGCTTGGGGGCTCCTGCTCGACGTCTCTCTAAGTGATGCGGAAACTGGCCTTTAGGTCCCGCCCGAAAGAGAGATTTACCCTGAGCATTGCTAGGCACTTGGAGCATCCAGAGTCACCTAGGCCTACTGAGGGCATTTGGAGGATTATGCCCTTCCCCACGTGCAGAACACACTGCATCCAAAAGTTTCATCGCAGAAGGCCGAACTGCGTTCCAAGGGTCTCCCTTGGATTGTCAGAGAAGATAGGTGTATGTGCTGGGTGAGCCCGTTTGTAGTTGGGAAGCCTGGGAAAAGGCAGTATTTCCCCCATTTGAAAGGTAGATAGTGGCGGCCTCGAGGCGGACTGAAAGACAGTGTTGTTACCCGTCTTCCAGTCACCCTTAGGAGTGCCTCCGGGGAGAAAGGGCGTTTTCTCCTATGGATCCAGGTGGTCTCCAGTGCCTTGCTAGGAGCTCATCCCACGCTTGCCCTAGCTCAAGTGCGAAGTCCACGCGACCCCTAGCCTCGAGGTAAGCACGAGTGTTTCCTGTCAGCAGAGCTTTGTGTGCAGCCATCTCCATGATCCCTGACTCGATGACAGAGCGCTTAAACTCCTCTGCGGCTTTCCGTAAGGAGAGTCACGTATGAATGCCCTCCTGAGGGAGAGCACTGTGTGCACTGTGAGTCCCCTTTTGGTTTTCCGAGCAGCATAACACAGAACAGGCTGTTGGGGTCAACTCCTTCTAGGCATGGGGGAGGGCAACGGACGGACTCTCGCTTGCGGAGCAGGCCGTGTACACGTGTTAGGCAGCCCCGGGGCAAGGATTTTTGCCAGCATTACATTCAACCTGGCTCGCCCTCTGGGGAGGCCCTCTGAGGTGCACTGAGAGAAGCCCTGAGCCTCAGGTGCCTCCTGGCAACTCTTACCTGTCACTCTCTATTGTGACGCAAGGTACACTGTAGGCCCGGCCTGAGAGAAAACACCGAAAAACCGGTAGAATTGTGAGGCATTGGGCCGATCCAACGTCACGCAGGCCTGACTGAGTCATTAAGCGGGTAATAATGCTCTCGGTGGCGCGCCAAACAAACACCCCGAGCCCAATGAAGTGCGACCATAGAAAGGCCCAGTGTGGCTGGAAGTCTCCAGTCGTCAGTCAGAGAGTGCTGCTCAAATGTGCTGTGTGGTCAAGTTGGAAACGGGAGAATGCGGGAGGAGCCCGGCTTTGCCCCTTTGGAAAGCAACTTCGTTGCAGCTTCCAAGCCGCCTGAAAATCCACACCACCAGGGTACGCCTCACTCCACAGATGCCTCTGAGGAGCAGTGAGGTTCTCCAAAGGAAACCACGTGCTTGCGATTCCTTCCTGGGAGCTCACCCCGGGAGCATACTGTAGCCCAAGTGCCAACTAAATGTGACCTCCGGTCTCGAGGTAAGGTGCGCAGTTTCCCCCTGCCAGAGATAGTAGGGGTGCACCCGTCTCCAGGAAGTCTTAGTCAGTGGACGCCTTTACCTTTAGTATGCCTCACAGCGCTCAAGACTCTCGCGTGGGCACTTGTTTCCAAGGAAGTACACGGTGTACCCAGAGCCTTCTGAGCACAATCAAGGGATCCACAGCTCTGGGAACATCAGCCCTCACTGTGCAGTTGGAAGGGCCGGGGGCTAATGTGTTCTCTATGGCTAGCGTTCCAGAGCTTGGAAGCGGCCTCAGGAACGCGGTTCTTGGCAGGCTTTTGTTCCAGGCGTGTCGGCCACACTGAGGAAACCTAAGCTGCCCTGAAAGAAACCACCGGGCCTCCAGTGCAGCTTGGGGGCTCCTGCTCGACGTCTCTCTAAGTGATGCGGAAACTGGCCTTTAGGTCCCGCCCGAAAGAGAGATTTACCCTGAGCATTGCTAGGCACTTGGAGCATCCAGAGTCACCTAGGCCTACTGAGGGCATTTGGAGGATTATGCCCTTCCCCACGTGCAGAACACACTGCATCCAAAAGTTTCATCGCAGAAGGCCGAACTGCGTTCCAAGGGTCTCCCTTGGATTGTCAGAGAAGATAGGTGTATGTGCTGGGTGAGCCCGTTTGTAGTTGGGAAGCCTGGGAAAAGGCAGTATTTCCCCCATTTGAAAGGTAGATAGTGGCGGCCTCGAGGCGGACTGAAAGACAGTGTTGTTACCCGTCTTCCAGTCACCCTTAGGAGTGCCTCCGGGGAGAAAGGGCGTTTTCTCCTATGGATCCAGGTGGTCTCCAGTGCCTTGCTAGGAGCTCATCCCACGCTTGCCCTAGCTCAAGTGCGAAGTCCACGCGACCCCTAGCCTCGAGGTAAGCACGAGTGTTTCCTGTCAGCAGAGCTTTGTGTGCAGCCATCTCCATGAGCCCTGACTCGATGACAGAGCGCTTAAACTCCTCTGCGGCTTTCCGTAGGCCTAGGAGAGTCACGTATGAATGCCCTCCTGAGGGAGAGCACTGTGTGCACTGTGAGTCCCCTTTTGGTTTTCCGAGCAGCATAACACAGAACAGGCTGTTGGGGTCAACTCCTTCTAGGCATGGGGGAGGGCAACGGACGGACTCTCGCTTGCGGAGCAGGCCGTGTACACGTGTTAGGCAGCCCCGGGGCAAGGATTTTTGCCAGCATTACATTCAACCTGGCTCGCCCTCTGGGGAGGCCCTCTGAGGTGCACTGAGAGAAGCCCTGAGCCTCAGGTGCCTCCTGGCAACTCTTACCTGTCACTCTCTATTGTGACGCAAGGTACACTGTAGGCCCGGCCTGAGAGAAAACACCGAAAAACCGGTAGAATTGTGAGGCATTGGGCCGATCCAACGTCACGCAGGCCTGACTGAGTCATTAAGCGGGTAATAATGCTCTCGGTGGCGCGCCAAACAAACACCCCGAGCCCAATGAAGTGCGACCATAGAAAGGCCCAGTGTGGCTGGAAGTCTCCAGTCGTCAGTCAGAGAGTGCTGCTCAAATGTGCTGTGTGGTCAAGTTGGAAACGGGAGAATGCGGGAGGAGCCCGGCTTTGCCCCTTTGGAAAGCAACTTCGTTGCAGCTTCCAAGCCGCCTGAAAATCCACACCACCAGGGTACGCCTCACTCCACAGATGCCTCTGAGGAGCAGTGAGGTTTTCCAAAGGAAACCACGTGCTTGCGATTCCTTCCTGGGAGCTCACCCCGGGAGCATACTGTAGCCCAAGTGCCAACTAAATGTGACCTCCGGTCTCGAGGTAAGGTGCGCAGTTTCCCCCTGCCAGAGATAGTAGGGGTGCACCCGTCTCCAGGAAGTCTTAGTCAGTGGACGCCTTTACCTTTAGTATGCCTCACAGCGCTCAAGACTCTCGCATGGGCACTTGTTTCCAAGGAAGTACACGGTGTACCCAGAGCCTTCTGAGCACAATCAAGGGATCCACAGCTCTGGGAACATCAGCCCTCACTGTGCAGTTGGAAGGGCCGGGGGCTAAAGTGTTCTCTATGGCTAGCGTTCCAGAGCTTGGAAGCGGCCTCAGGAACGCGGTTCTTGGCAGGCTTTTGTTCCAGGCGTGTCGGCCACATTGAGGAAACCTAAGCTGCCCTGAAAGAAACCACCGGGGCTCCAGTGCAGCTTGGGGGCTCCTGCTCGACGTCTCTCTAAGTGATGCGGAAACTGGCCTTTAGGTCCCGCCCGAAAGAGAGATTTACCCTGAGCATTGCTAGGCACTTGGAGCATCCAGAGTCACCTAGGCCTACTGAGGGCATTTGGAGGATTATGCCCTTCCCCACGTGCAGAACACACTGCATCCAAAAGTTTCATCGCAGAAGGCCGAACTGCGTTCCAAGGGTCTCCCTTGGATTGTCAGAGAAGATAGGTGTATGTGCTGGGTGAGCCCGTTTGTAGTTGGGAAGCCTGGGAAAAGGCAGTATTTCCCCCATTTGAAAGGTAGATAGTGGCGGCCTCGAGGCGGACTGAAAGACAGTGTTGTTACCCGTCTTCCAGTCACCCTTAGGAGTGCCTCCGGGGAGAAAGGGCGTTTTCTCCTATGGATCCAGGTGGTCTCCAGTGCCTTGCTAGGAGCTCATCCCACGCTTGCCCTAGCTCAAGTGCGAAGTCCACGCGACCCCTAGCCTCGAGGTAAGCACGAGTGTTTCCTGTCAGCAGAGCTTTGTGTGCAGCCATCTCCATGAGCCCTGACTCGATGACAGAGCGCTTAAACTCCTCTGCGGCTTTCCGTAGGCCTAGGAGAGTCACGTATGAATGCCCTCCTGAGGGAGAGCACTGTGTGCACTGTGAGTCCCCTTTTGGTTTTCCGAGCAGCATAACACAGAACAGGCTGTTGGGGTCAACTCCTTCTAGGCATGGGGGAGGGCAACGGACGGACTCTCGCTTGCGGAGCAGGCCGTGTACACGTGTTAGGCAGCCCCGGGGCAAGGATTTTTGCCAGCATTACATTCAACCTGGCTCGCCCTCTGGGGAGGCCCTCTGAGGTGCACTGAGAGAAGCCCTGAGCCTCAGGTGCCTCCTGGCAACTCTTACCTGTCACTCTCTATTGTGACGCAAGGTACACTGTAGGCCCGGCCTGAGAGAAAACACCGAAAAACCGGTAGAATTGTGAGGCATTGGGTCGATCCAACGTCACGCAGGCCTGACTGAGTCATTAAGCGGGTAATAATGCTCTCGGTGGCGCGCCAAACAAACACCCCGAGCCCAATGAAGTGCGACCATAGAAAGGCCCAGTGTGGCTGGAAGTCTCCAGTCGTCAGTCAGAGAGTGCTGCTCAAATGTGCTGTGTGGTCAAGTTGGAAACGGGAGAATGCGGGAGGAGCCCGGCTTTGCCCCTTTGGAAAGCAACTTCGTTGCAGCTTCCAAGCCGCCTGAAAATCCACACCACCAGGGTACGCCTCACTCCACAGATGCCTCTGAGGAGCCGTGAGGTTTTCCAAAGGAAACCACGTGCTTGCGATTCCTTCCTGGGAGCTCACCCCGGGAGCATACTGTAGCCCAAGTGCCAACTAAATGTGACCTCCGGTCTCGAGGTAAGGTGCGCAGTTTCCCCCTGCCAGAGATAGTAGGGGTGCACCCGTCTCCAGGAAGTCTTAGTCAGTGGACGCCTTTACCTTTAGTATGCCTCACAGCGCTCAAGACTCTCGCGTGGGCACTTGTTTCCAAGGAAGTACACGGTGTACCCAGAGCCTTCTGAGCACAATCAAGGGATCCACAGCTCTGGGAACATCAGCCCTCACTGTGCAGTTGGAAGGGCCGGGGGCTAAAGTGTTCTCTATGGCTAGCGTTCCAGAGCTTGGAAGCGGCCTCAGGAACGCGGTTCTTGGCAGGCTTTTGTTCCAGGCGTGTCGGCCACATTGAGGAAACCTAAGCTGCCCTGAAAGAAACCACCGGGGCTCCAGTGCAGCTTGGGGGCTCCTGCTCGACGTCTCTCTAAGTGATGCGGAAACTGGCCTTTAGGTCCCGCCCGAAAGAGAGATTTACCCTGAGCATTGCTAGGCACTTGGAGCATCCAGAGTCACCTAGGCCTACTGAGGGCATTTGGAGGATTATGCCCTTCCCCACGTGCAGAACACACTGCATCCAAAAGTTTCATCGCAGAAGGCCGAACTGCGTTCCAAGGGTCTCCCTTGGATTGTCAGAGAAGATAGGTGTATGTGCTGGGTGAGCCCGTTTGTAGTTGGGAAGCCTGGGAAAAGGCAGTATTTCCCCCATTTGAAAGGTAGATAGTGGCGGCCTCGAGGCGGACTGAAAGACAGTGTTGTTACCCGTCTTCCAGTCACCCTTAGGAGTGCCTCCGGGGAGAAAGGGCGTTTTCTCCTATGGATCCAGGTGGTCTCCAGTGCCTTGCTAGGAGCTCATCCCACGCTTGCCCTAGCTCAAGTGCGAAGTCCACGCGACCCCTAGCCTCGAGGTAAGCACGAGTGTTTCCTGTCAGCAGAGCTTTGTGTGCAGCCATCTCCATGAGCCCTGACTCGATGACAGAGCGCTTAAACTCCTCTGCGGCTTTCCGTAGGCCTAGGAGAGTCACGTATGAATGCCCTCCTGAGGGAGAGCACTGTGTGCACTGTGAGTCCCCTTTTGGTTTTCCGAGCAGCATAACACAGAACAGGCTGTTGGGGTCAACTCCTTCTAGGCATGGGGGAGGGCAACGGACGGACTCTCGCTTGCGGAGCAGGCCGTGTACACGTGTTAGGCAGCCCCGGGGCAAGGATTTTTGCCAGCATTACATTCAACCTGGCTCGCCCTCTGGGGAGGCCCTCTGAGGTGCACTGAGAGAAGCCCTGAGCCTCAGGTGCCTCCTGGCAACTCTTACCTGTCACTCTCTATTGTGACGCAAGGTACACTGTAGGCCCGGCCTGAGAGAAAACACAGAAAAACCGGTAGAATTGTGAGGCATTGGGTCGATCCAACGTCACGCAGGCCTGACTGAGTCATTAAGCGGCTAATAATGCTCTCGGTGGCGCGCCAAACAAACACCCCGAGCCCAATGAAGTGCGACCATAGAAAGGCCCAGTGTGGCTGGAAGTCTCCAGTCGTCAGTCAGAGAGTGCTGCTCAAATGTGCTGTGTGGTCAAGTTGGAAACGGGAGAATGCGGGAGGAGCCCGGCTTTGCCCCTTTGGAAAGCAACTTCGTTGCAGCTTCCAAGCCGCCTGAAAATCCACACCACCAGGGTACGCCTCACTCCACAGATGCCTCTGAGGAGCCGTGAGGTTTTCCAAAGGAAACCACGTGCTTGCGATTCCTTCCTGGGAGCTCACCCCGGGAGCATACTGTAGCCCAAGTGCCAACTAAATGTGACCTCCGGTCTCGAGGTAAGGTGCGCAGTTTCCCCCTGCCAGAGATAGTAGGGGTGCACCCGTCTCCAGGAAGTCTTAGTCAGTGGACGCCTTTACCTTTAGTATGCCTCACAGCGCTCAAGACTCTCGCGTGGGCACTTGTTTCCAAGGAAGTACACGGTGTACCCAGAGCCTTCTGAGCACAATCAAGGGATCCACAGCTCTGGGAACATCAGCCCTCACTGTGCAGTTGGAAGGGCCGGGGGCTAAAGTGTTCTCTATGGCTAGCGTTCCAGAGCTTGGAAGCGGCCTCAGGAACGCGGTTCTTGGCAGGCTTTTGTTCCAGGCGTGTCGGCCACATTGAGGAAACCTAAGCTGCCCTGAAAGAAACCACCGGGCCTCCAGTGCAGCTTGGGGGCTCCTGCTCGACGTCTCTCTAAGTGATGCGGAAACTGGCCTTTAGGTCCCGCCCGAAAGAGAGATTTACCCTGAGCATTGCTAGGCACTTGGAGCATCCAGAGTCACCTAGGCCTACTGAGGGCATTTGGAGGATTATGCCCTTCCCCACGTGCAGAACACACTGCATCCAAAAGTTTCATCGCAGAAGGCCGAACTGCGTTCCAAGGGTCTCCCTTGGATTGTCAGAGAAGATAGGTGTATGTGCTGGGTGAGCCCGTTTGTAGTTGGGAAGCCTGGGAAAAGGCAGTATTTCCCCCATATGAAAGGTAGATAGTGGCGGCCTCGAGGCGGACTGAAAGACAGTGTTGTTACCCGTCTTCCAGTCACCCTTAGGAGTGCCTCCGGGGAGAAAGGGCGTTTTCTCCTATGGATCCAGGTGGTCTCCAGTGCCTTGCTAGGAGCTCATCCCACGCTTGCCCTAGCTCAAGTGCGAAGTCCACGCGACCCCTAGCCTCGAGGTAAGCACGAGTGTTTCCTGTCAGCAGAGCTTTGTGTGCAGCCATCTCCATGAGCCCTGACTCGATGACAGAGCGCTTAAACTCCTCTGCGGCTTTCCGTAGGCCTAGGAGAGTCACGTATGAATGCCCTCCTGAGGGAGAGCACTGTGTGCACTGTGAGTCCCCTTTTGGTTTTCCGAGCAGCATAACACAGAACAGGCTGTTGGGGTCAACTCCTTCTAGGCATGGGGGAGGGCAACGGACGGACTCTCGCTTGCGGAGCAGGCCGTGTACACGTGTTAGGCAGCCCCGGGGCAAGGATTTTTGCCAGCATTACATTCAACCTGGCTCGCCCTCTGGGGAGGCCCTCTGAGGTGCACTGAGAGAAGCCCTGAGCCTCAGGTGCCTCCTGGCAACTCTTACCTGTCACTCTCTATTGTGACGCAAGGTACACTGTAGGCCCGGCCTGAGAGAAAACACCGAAAAACCGGTAGAATTGTGAGGCATTGGGCCGATCCAACGTCACGCAGGCCTGACTGAGTCATTAAGCGGGTAATAATGCTCTCGGTGGCGCGCCAAACAAACACCCCGAGCCCAATGAAGTGCGACCATAGAAAGGCCCAGTGTGGCTGGAAGTCTCCAGTCGTCAGTCAGAGAGTGCTGCTCAAATGTGCTGTGTGGTCAAGTTGGAAACGGGAGAATGCGGGAGGAGCCCGGCTTTGCCCCTTTGGAAAGCAACTTCGTTGCAGCTTCCAAGCCGCCTGAAAATCCACACCACCAGGGTACGCCTCACTCCACAGATGCCTCTGAGGAGCAGTGAGGTTTTCCAAAGGAAACCACGTGCTTGCGATTCCTTCCTGGGAGCTCACCCCGGGAGCATACTGTAGCCAAAGTGCCAACTAAATGTGACCTCCGGTCTCGAGGTAAGGTGCGCAGTTTCCCCCTGCCAGAGATAGTAGGGGTGCACCCGTCTCCAGGAAGTCTTAGTCAGTGGACGCCTTTACCTTTAGTATGCCTCACAGCGCTCAAGACTCTCGCGTGGGCACTTGTTTCCAAGGAAGTACACGGTGTACCCAGAGCCTTCTGAGCACAATCAAGGGATCCACAGCTCTGGGAACATCAGCCCTCACTGTGCAGTTGGAAGGGCCGGGGGCTAATGTGTTCTCTATGGCTAGCGTTCCAGAGCTTGGAAGCGGCCTCAGGAACGCGGTTCTTGGCAGGCTTTTGTTCCAGGCGTGTCGGCCACACTGAGGAAACCTAAGCTGCCCTGAAAGAAACCACCGGGCCTCCAGTGCAGCTTGGGGGCTCCTGCTCGACGTCTCTCTAAGTGATGCGGAAACTGGCCTTTAGGTCCCGCCCGAAAGAGAGATTTACCCTGAGCATTGCTAGGCACTTGGAGCATCCAGAGTCACCTAGGCCTACTGAGGGCATTTGGAGGATTATGCCCTTCCCCACGTGCAGAACACACTGCATCCAAAAGTTTCATCGCAGAAGGCCGAACTGCGTTCCAAGGGTCTCCCTTGGATTGTCAGAGAAGATAGGTGTATGTGCTGGGTGAGCCCGTTTGTAGTTGGGAAGCCTGGGAAAAGGCAGTATTTCCCCCATTTGAAAGGTAGATAGTGGCGGCCTCGAGGCGGACTGAAAGACAGTGTTGTTACCCGTCTTCCAGTCACCCTTAGGAGTGCCTCCGGGGAGAAAGGGCGTTTTCTCCTATGGATCCAGGTGGTCTCCAGTGCCTTGCTAGGAGCTCATCCCACGCTTGCCCTAGCTCAAGTGCGAAGTCCACGCGACCCCTAGCCTCGAGGTAAGCACGAGTGTTTCCTGTCAGCAGAGCTTTGTGTGCAGCCATCTCCATGAGCCCTGACTCGATGACAGAGCGCTTAAACTCCTCTGCGGCTTTCCGTAGGCCTAGGAGAGTCACGTATGAATGCCCTCCTGAGGGAGAGCACTGTGTGCACTGTGAGTCCCCTTTTGGTTTTCCGAGCAGCATAACACAGAACAGGCTGTTGGGGTCAACTCCTTCTAGGCATGGGGGAGGGCAACGGACGGACTCTCGCTTGCGGAGCAGGCCGTGTACACGTGTTAGGCAGCCCCGGGGCAAGGATTTTTGCCAGCATTACATTCAACCTGGCTCGCCCTCTGGGGAGGCCCTCTGAGGTGCACTGAGAGAAGCCCTGAGCCTCAGGTGCCTCCTGGCAACTCTTACCTGTCACTCTCTATTGTGACGCAAGGTACACTGTAGGCCCGGCCTGAGAGAAAACACAGAAAAACCGGTAGAATTGTGAGGCATTGGGCCGATCCAACGTCACGCAGGCCTGACTGAGTCATTAAGCGGGTAATAATGCTCTCGGTGGCGCGCCAAACAAACACCCCGAGCCCAATGAAGTGCGACCATAGAAAGGCCCAGTGTGGCTGGAAGTCTCCAGTCGTCAGTCAGAGAGTGCTGCTCAAATGTGCTGTGTGGTCAAGTTGGAAACGGGAGAATGCGGGAGGAGCCCGGCTTTGCCCCTTTGGAAAGCAACTTCGTTGCAGCTTCCAAGCCGCCTGAAAATCCACACCACCAGGGTACGCCTCACTCCACAGATGCCTCTGAGGAGCAGTGAGGTTCTCCAAAGGAAACCACGTGCTTGCGATTCCTTCCTGGGAGCTCACCCCGGGAGCATACTGTAGCCAAAGTGCCAACTAAATGTGACCTCCGGTCTCGAGGTAAGGTGCGCAGTTTCCCCCTGCCAGAGATAGTAGGGGTGCACCCGTCTCCAGGAAGTCTTAGTCAGTGGACGCCTTTACCTTTAGTATGCCTCACAGCGCTCAAGACTCTCGCGTGGGCACTTGTTTCCAAGGAAGTACACGGTGTACCCAGAGCCTTCTGAGCACAATCAAGGGATCCACAGCTCTGGGAACATCAGCCCTCACTGTGCAGTTGGAAGGGCCGGGGGCTAATGTGTTCTCTATGGCTAGCGTTCCAGAGCTTGGAAGCGGCCTCAGGAACGCGGTTCTTGGCAGGCTTTTGTTCCAGGCGTGTCGGCCACACTGAGGAAACCTAAGCTGCCCTGAAAGAAACCACCGGGGCTCCAGTGCAGCTTGGGGGCTCCTGCTCGACGTCTCTCTAAGTGATGCGGAAACTGGCCTTTAGGTCCCGCCCGAAAGAGAGATTTACCCTGAGCATTGCTAGGCACTTGGAGCATCCAGAGTCACCTAGGCCTACTGAGGGCATTTGGAGGATTATGCCCTTCCCCACGTGCAGAACACACTGCATCCAAAAGTTTCATCGCAGAAGGCCGAACTGCGTTCCAAGGGTCTCCCTTGGATTGTCAGAGAAGATAGGTGTATGTGCTGGGTGAGCCCGTTTGTAGTTGGGAAGCCTGGGAAAAGGCAGTATTTCCCCCATTTGAAAGGTAGATAGTGGCGGCCTCGAGGCGGACTGAAAGACAGTGTTGTTACCCGTCTTCCAGTCACCCTTAGGAGTGCCTCCGGGGAGAAAGGGCGTTTTCTCCTATGGATCCAGGTGGTCTCCAGTGCCTTGCTAGGAGCTCATCCCACGCTTGCCCTAGCTCAAGTGCGAAGTCCACGCGACCCCTAGCCTCGAGGTAAGCACGAGTGTTTCCTGTCAGCAGAGCTTTGTGTGCAGCCATCTCCATGAGCCCTGACTCGATGACAGAGCGCTTAAACTCCTCTGCGGCTTTCCGTAGGCCTAGGAGAGTCACGTATGAATGCCCTCCTGAGGGAGAGCACTGTGTGCACTGTGAGTCCCCTTTTGGTTTTCCGAGCAGCATAACACAGAACAGGCTGTTGGGGTCAACTCCTTCTAGGCATGGGGGAGGGCAACGGACGGACTCTCGCTTGCGGAGCAGGCCGTGTACACGTGTTAGGCAGCCCCGGGGCAAGGATTTTTGCCAGCATTACATTCAACCTGGCTCGCCCTCTGGGGAGGCCCTCTGAGGTGCACTGAGAGAAGCCCTGAGCCTCAGGTGCCTCCTGGCAACTCTTACCTGTCACTCTCTATTGTGACGCAAGGTACACTGTAGGCCCGGCCTGAGAGAAAACACCGAAAAACCGGTAGAATTGTGAGGCATTGGGCCGATCCAACGTCACGCAGGCCTGACTGAGTCATTAAGCGGGTAATAATGCTCTCGGTGGCGCGCCAAACAAACACCCCGAGCCCAATGAAGTGCGACCATAGAAAGGCCCAGTGTGGCTGGAAGTCTCCAGTCGTCAGTCAGAGAGTGCTGCTCAAATGTGCTGTGTGGTCAAGTTGGAAACGGGAGAATGCGGGAGGAGCCCGGCTTTGCCCCTTTGGAAAGCAACTTCGTTGCAGCTTCCAAGCCGCCTGAAAATCCACACCACCAGGGTACGCCTCACTCCACAGATGCCTCTGAGGAGCAGTGAGGTTCTCCAAAGGAAACCACGTGCTTGCGATTCCTTCCTGGGAGCTCACCCCGGGAGCATACTGTAGCCAAAGTGCCAACTAAATGTGACCTCCGGTCTCGAGGTAAGGTGCGCAGTTTCCCCCTGCCAGAGATAGTAGGGGTGCACCCGTCTCCAGGAAGTCTTAGTCAGTGGACGCCTTTACCTTTAGTATGCCTCACAGCGCTCAAGACTCTCGCGTGGGCACTTGTTTCCAAGGAAGTACACGGTGTACCCAGAGCCTTCTGAGCACAATCAAGGGATCCACAGCTCTGGGAACATCAGCCCTCACTGTGCAGTTGGAAGGGCCGGGGGCTAATGTGTTCTCTATGGCTAGCGTTCCAGAGCTTGGAAGCGGCCTCAGGAACGCGGTTCTTGGCAGGCTTTTGTTCCAGGCGTGTCGGCCACATTGAGGAAACCTAAGCTGCCCTGAAAGAAACCACCGGGGCTCCAGTGCAGCTTGGGGGCTCCTGCTCGACGTCTCTCTAAGTGATGCGGAAACTGGCCTTTAGGTCCCGCCCGAAAGAGAGATTTACCCTGAGCATTGCTAGGCACTTGGAGCATCCAGAGTCACCTAGGCCTACTGAGGGCATTTGGAGGATTATGCCCTTCCCCACGTGCAGAACACACTGCATCCAAAAGTTTCATCGCAGAAGGCCGAACTGCGTTCCAAGGGTCTCCCTTGGATTGTCAGAGAAGATAGGTGTATGTGCTGGGTGAGCCCGTTTGTAGTTGGGAAGCCTGGGAAAAGGCAGTATTTCCCCCATTTGAAAGGTAGATAGTGGCGGCCTCGAGGCGGACTGAAAGACAGTGTTGTTACCCGTCTTCCAGTCACCCTTAGGAGTGCCTCCGGGGAGAAAGGGCGTTTTCTCCTATGGATCCAGGTGGTCTCCAGTGCCTTGCTAGGAGCTCATCCCACGCTTGCCCTAGCTCAAGTGCGAAGTCCACGCGACCCCTAGCCTCGAGGTAAGCACGAGTGTTTCCTGTCAGCAGAGCTTTGTGTGCAGCCATCTCCATGAGCCCTGACTCGATGACAGAGCGCTTAAACTCCTCTGCGGCTTTCCGTAGGCCTAGGAGAGTCACGTATGAATGCCCTCCTGAGGGAGAGCACTGTGTGCACTGTGAGTCCCCTTTTGGTTTTCCGAGCAGCATAACACAGAACAGGCTGTTGGGGTCAACTCCTTCTAGGCATGGGGGAGGGCAACGGACGGACTCTCGCTTGCGGAGCAGGCCGTGTACACGTGTTAGGCAGCCCCGGGGCAAGGATTTTTGCCAGCATTACATTCAACCTGGCTCGCCCTCTGGGGAGGCCCTCTGAGGTGCACTGAGAGAAGCCCTGAGCCTCAGGTGCCTCCTGGCAACTCTTACCTGTCACTCTCTATTGTGACGCAAGGTACACTGTAGGCCCGGCCTGAGAGAAAACACCGAAAAACCGGTAGAATTGTGAGGCATTGGGCCGATCCAACGTCACGCAGGCCTGACTGAGTCATTAAGCGGGTAATAATGCTCTCGGTGGCGCGCCAAACAAACACCCCGAGCCCAATGAAGTGCGACCATAGAAAGGCCCAGTGTGGCTGGAAGTCTCCAGTCGTCAGTCAGAGAGTGCTGCTCAAATGTGCTGTGTGGTCAAGTTGGAAACGGGAGAATGCGGGAGGAGCCCGGCTTTGCCCCTTTGGAAAGCAACTTCGTTGCAGCTTCCAAGCCGCCTGAAAATCCACACCACCAGGGTACGCCTCACTCCACAGATGCCTCTGAGGAGCAGTGAGGTTTTCCAAAGGAAACCACGTGCTTGCGATTCCTTCCTGGGAGCTCACCCCGGGAGCATACTGTAGCCCAAGTGCCAACTAAATGTGACCTCCGGTCTCGAGGTAAGGTGCGCAGTTTCCCCCTGCCAGAGATAGTAGGGGTGCACCCGTCTCCAGGAAGTCTTAGTCAGTGGACGCCTTTACCTTTAGTATGCCTCACAGCGCTCAAGACTCTCGCGTGGGCACTTGTTTCCAAGGAAGTACACGGTGTACCCAGAGCCTTCTGAGCACAATCAAGGGATCCACAGCTCTGGGAACATCAGCCCTCACTGTGCAGTTGGAAGGGCCGGGGGCTAATGTGTTCTCTATGGCTAGCGTTCCAGAGCTTGGAAGCGGCCTCAGGAACGCGGTTCTTGGCAGGCTTTTGTTCCAGGCGTGTCGGCCACACTGAGGAAACCTAAGCTGCCCTGAAAGAAACCACCGGGCCTCCAGTGCAGCTTGGGGGCTCCTGCTCGACGTCTCTCTAAGTGATGCGGAAACTGGCCTTTAGGTCCCGCCCGAAAGAGAGATTTACCCTGAGCATTGCTAGGCACTTGGAGCATCCAGAGTCACCTAGGCCTACTGAGGGCATTTGGAGGATTATGCCCTTCCCCACGTGCAGAACACACTGCATCCAAAAGTTTCATCGCAGAAGGCCGAACTGCGTTCCAAGGGTCTCCCTTGGATTGTCAGAGAAGATAGGTGTATGTGCTGGGTGAGCCCGTTTGTAGTTGGGAAGCCTGGGAAAAGGCAGTATTTCCCCCATTTGAAAGGTAGATAGTGGCGGCCTCGAGGCGGACTGAAAGACAGTGTTGTTACCCGTCTTCCGGTCACCCTTAGGAGTGCCTCCGGGGAGAAAGGGCGTTTTCTCCTATGGATCCAGGTGGTCTCCAGTGCCTTGCTAGGAGCTCATCCCACGCTTGCCCTAGCTCAAGTGCGAAGTCCACGCGACCCCTAGCCTCGAGGTAAGCACGAGTGTTTCCTGTCAGCAGAGCTTTGTGTGCAGCCATCTCCATGAGCCCTGACTCGATGACAGAGCGCTTAAACTCCTCTGCGGCTTTCCGTAGGCCTAGGAGAGTCACGTATGAATGCCCTCCTGAGGGAGAGCACTGTGTGCACTGTGAGTCCCCTTTTGGTTTTCCGAGCAGCATAACACAGAACAGGCTGTTGGGGTCAACTCCTTCTAGGCATGGGGGAGGGCAACGGACGGACTCTCGCTTGCGGAGCAGGCCGTGTACACGTGTTAGGCAGCCCCGGGGCAAGGATTTTTGCCAGCATTACATTCAACCTGGCTCGCCCTCTGGGGAGGCCCTCTGAGGTGCACTGAGAGAAGCCCTGAGCCTCAGGTGCCTCCTGGCAACTCTTACCTGTCACTCTCTATTGTGACGCAAGGTACACTGTAGGCCCGGCCTGAGAGAAAACACCGAAAAACCGGTAGAATTGTGAGGCATTGGGCCGATCCAACGTCACGCAGGCCTGACTGAGTCATTAAGCGGGTAATAATGCTCTCGGTGGCGCGCCAAACAAACACCCCGAGCCCAATGAAGTGCGACCATAGAAAGGCCCAGTGTGGCTGGAAGTCTCCAGTCGTCAGTCAGAGAGTGCTGCTCAAATGTGCTGTGTGGTCAAGTTGGAAACGGGAGAATGCGGGAGGAGCCCGGCTTTGCCCCTTTGGAAAGCAACTTCGTTGCAGCTTCCAAGCCGCCTGAAAATCCACACCACCAGGGTACGCCTCACTCCACAGATGCCTCTGAGGAGCAGTGAGGTTTTCCAAAGGAAACCACGTGCTTGCGATTCCTTCCTGGGAGCTCACCCCGGGAGCATACTGTAGCCCAAGTGCCAACTAAATGTGACCTCCGGTCTCGAGGTAAGGTGCGCAGTTTCCCCCTGCCAGAGATAGTAGGGGTGCACCCGTCTCCAGGAAGTCTTAGTCAGTGGACGCCTTTACCTTTAGTATGCCTCACAGCGCTCAAGACTCTCGCATGGGCACTTGTTTCCAAGGAAGTACACGGTGTACCCAGAGCCTTCTGAGCACAATCAAGGGATCCACAGCTCTGGGAACATCAGCCCTCACTGTGCAGTTGGAAGGGCCGGGGGCTAAAGTGTTCTCTATGGCTAGCGTTCCAGAGCTTGGAAGCGGCCTCAGGAACGCGGTTCTTGGCAGGCTTTTGTTCCAGGCGTGTCGGCCACATTGAGGAAACCTAAGCTGCCCTGAAAGAAACCACCGGGGCTCCAGTGCAGCTTGGGGGCTCCTGCTCGACGTCTCTCTAAGTGATGCGGAAACTGGCCTTTAGGTCCCGCCCGAAAGAGAGATTTACCCTGAGCATTGCTAGGCACTTGGAGCATCCAGAGTCACCTAGGCCTACTGAGGGCATTTGGAGGATTATGCCCTTCCCCACGTGCAGAACACACTGCATCCAAAAGTTTCATCGCAGAAGGCCGAACTGCGTTCCAAGGGTCTCCCTTGGATTGTCAGAGAAGATAGGTGTATGTGCTGGGTGAGCCCGTTTGTAGTTGGGAAGCCTGGGAAAAGGCAGTATTTCCCCCATTTGAAAGGTAGATAGTGGCGGCCTCGAGGCGGACTGAAAGACAGTGTTGTTACCCGTCTTCCAGTCACCCTTAGGAGTGCCTCCGGGGAGAAAGGGCGTTTTCTCCTATGGATCCAGGTGGTCTCCAGTGCCTTGCTAGGAGCTCATCCCACGCTTGCCCTAGCTCAAGTGCGAAGTCCACGCGACCCCTAGCCTCGAGGTAAGCACGAGTGTTTCCTGTCAGCAGAGCTTTGTGTGCAGCCATCTCCATGAGCCCTGACTCGATGACAGAGCGCTTAAACTCCTCTGCGGCTTTCCGTAGGCCTAGGAGAGTCACGTATGAATGCCCTCCTGAGGGAGAGCACTGTGTGCACTGTGAGTCCCCTTTTGGTTTTCCGAGCAGCATAACACAGAACAGGCTGTTGGGGTCAACTCCTTCTAGGCATGGGGGAGGGCAACGGACGGACTCTCGCTTGCGGAGCAGGCCGTGTACACGTGTTAGGCAGCCCCGGGGCAAGGATTTTTGCCAGCATTACATTCAACCTGGCTCGCCCTCTGGGGAGGCCCTCTGAGGTGCACTGAGAGAAGCCCTGAGCCTCAGGTGCCTCCTGGCAACTCTTACCTGTCACTCTCTATTGTGACGCAAGGTACACTGTAGGCCCGGCCTGAGAGAAAACACAGAAAAACCGGTAGAATTGTGAGGCATTGGGTCGATCCAACGTCACGCAGGCCTGACTGAGTCATTAAGCGGCTAATAATGCTCTCGGTGGCGCGCCAAACAAACACCCCGAGCCCAATGAAGTGCGACCATAGAAAGGCCCAGTGTGGCTGGAAGTCTCCAGTCGTCAGTCAGAGAGTGCTGCTCAAATGTGCTGTGTGGTCAAGTTGGAAACGGGAGAATGCGGGAGGAGCCCGGCTTTGCCCCTTTGGAAAGCAACTTCGTTGCAGCTTCCAAGCCGCCTGAAAATCCACACCACCAGGGTACGCCTCACTCCACAGATGCCTCTGAGGAGCCGTGAGGTTTTCCAAAGGAAACCACGTGCTTGCGATTCCTTCCTGGGAGCTCACCCCGGGAGCATACTGTAGCCCAAGTGCCAACTAAATGTGACCTCCGGTCTCGAGGTAAGGTGCGCAGTTTCCCCCTGCCAGAGATAGTAGGGGTGCACCCGTCTCCAGGAAGTCTTAGTCAGTGGACGCCTTTACCTTTAGTATGCCTCACAGCGCTCAAGACTCTCGCGTGGGCACTTGTTTCCAAGGAAGTACACGGTGTACCCAGAGCCTTCTGAGCACAATCAAGGGATCCACAGCTCTGGGAACATCAGCCCTCACTGTGCAGTTGGAAGGGCCGGGGGCTAAAGTGTTCTCTATGGCTAGCGTTCCAGAGCTTGGAAGCGGCCTCAGGAACGCGGTTCTTGGCAGGCTTTTGTTCCAGGCGTGTCGGCCACATTGAGGAAACCTAAGCTGCCCTGAAAGAAACCACCGGGCCTCCAGTGCAGCTTGGGGGCTCCTGCTCGACGTCTCTCTAAGTGATGCGGAAACTGGCCTTTAGGTCCCGCCCGAAAGAGAGATTTACCCTGAGCATTGCTAGGCACTTGGAGCATCCAGAGTCACCTAGGCCTACTGAGGGCATTTGGAGGATTATGCCCTTCCCCACGTGCAGAACACACTGCATCCAAAAGTTTCATCGCAGAAGGCCGAACTGCGTTCCAAGGGTCTCCCTTGGATTGTCAGAGAAGATAGGTGTATGTGCTGGGTGAGCCCGTTTGTAGTTGGGAAGCCTGGGAAAAGGCAGTATTTCCCCCATATGAAAGGTAGATAGTGGCGGCCTCGAGGCGGACTGAAAGACAGTGTTGTTACCCGTCTTCCAGTCACCCTTAGGAGTGCCTCCGGGGAGAAAGGGCGTTTTCTCCTATGGATCCAGGTGGTCTCCAGTGCCTTGCTAGGAGCTCATCCCACGCTTGCCCTAGCTCAAGTGCGAAGTCCACGCGACCCCTAGCCTCGAGGTAAGCACGAGTGTTTCCTGTCAGCAGAGCTTTGTGTGCAGCCATCTCCATGAGCCCTGACTCGATGACAGAGCGCTTAAACTCCTCTGCGGCTTTCCGTAGGCCTAGGAGAGTCACGTATGAATGCCCTCCTGAGGGAGAGCACTGTGTGCACTGTGAGTCCCCTTTTGGTTTTCCGAGCAGCATAACACAGAACAGGCTGTTGGGGTCAACTCCTTCTAGGCATGGGGGAGGGCAACGGACGGACTCTCGCTTGCGGAGCAGGCCGTGTACACGTGTTAGGCAGCCCCGGGGCAAGGATTTTTGCCAGCATTACATTCAACCTGGCTCGCCCTCTGGGGAGGCCCTCTGAGGTGCACTGAGAGAAGCCCTGAGCCTCAGGTGCCTCCTGGCAACTCTTACCTGTCACTCTCTATTGTGACGCAAGGTACACTGTAGGCCCGGCCTGAGAGAAAACACCGAAAAACCGGTAGAATTGTGAGGCATTGGGCCGATCCAACGTCACGCAGGCCTGACTGAGTCATTAAGCGGGTAATAATGCTCTCGGTGGCGCGCCAAACAAACACCCCGAGCCCAATGAAGTGCGACCATAGAAAGGCCCAGTGTGGCTGGAAGTCTCCAGTCGTCAGTCAGAGAGTGCTGCTCAAATGTGCTGTGTGGTCAAGTTGGAAACGGGAGAATGCGGGAGGAGCCCGGCTTTGCCCCTTTGGAAAGCAACTTCGTTGCAGCTTCCAAGCCGCCTGAAAATCCACACCACCAGGGTACGCCTCACTCCACAGATGCCTCTGAGGAGCAGTGAGGTTTTCCAAAGGAAACCACGTGCTTGCGATTCCTTCCTGGGAGCTCACCCCGGGAGCATACTGTAGCCAAAGTGCCAACTAAATGTGACCTCCGGTCTCGAGGTAAGGTGCGCAGTTTCCCCCTGCCAGAGATAGTAGGGGTGCACCCGTCTCCAGGAAGTCTTAGTCAGTGGACGCCTTTACCTTTAGTATGCCTCACAGCGCTCAAGACTCTCGCGTGGGCACTTGTTTCCAAGGAAGTACACGGTGTACCCAGAGCCTTCTGAGCACAATCAAGGGATCCACAGCTCTGGGAACATCAGCCCTCACTGTGCAGTTGGAAGGGCCGGGGGCTAATGTGTTCTCTATGGCTAGCGTTCCAGAGCTTGGAAGCGGCCTCAGGAACGCGGTTCTTGGCAGGCTTTTGTTCCAGGCGTGTCGGCCACACTGAGGAAACCTAAGCTGCCCTGAAAGAAACCACCGGGCCTCCAGTGCAGCTTGGGGGCTCCTGCTCGACGTCTCTCTAAGTGATGCGGAAACTGGCCTTTAGGTCCCGCCCGAAAGAGAGATTTACCCTGAGCATTGCTAGGCACTTGGAGCATCCAGAGTCACCTAGGCCTACTGAGGGCATTTGGAGGATTATGCCCTTCCCCACGTGCAGAACACACTGCATCCAAAAGTTTCATCGCAGAAGGCCGAACTGCGTTCCAAGGGTCTCCCTTGGATTGTCAGAGAAGATAGGTGTATGTGCTGGGTGAGCCCGTTTGTAGTTGGGAAGCCTGGGAAAAGGCAGTATTTCCCCCATTTGAAAGGTAGATAGTGGCGGCCTCGAGGCGGACTGAAAGACAGTGTTGTTACCCGTCTTCCAGTCACCCTTAGGAGTGCCTCCGGGGAGAAAGGGCGTTTTCTCCTATGGATCCAGGTGGTCTCCAGTGCCTTGCTAGGAGCTCATCCCACGCTTGCCCTAGCTCAAGTGCGAAGTCCACGCGACCCCTAGCCTCGAGGTAAGCACGAGTGTTTCCTGTCAGCAGAGCTTTGTGTGCAGCCATCTCCATGAGCCCTGACTCGATGACAGAGCGCTTAAACTCCTCTGCGGCTTTCCGTAGGCCTAGGAGAGTCACGTATGAATGCCCTCCTGAGGGAGAGCACTGTGTGCACTGTGAGTCCCCTTTTGGTTTTCCGAGCAGCATAACACAGAACAGGCTGTTGGGGTCAACTCCTTCTAGGCATGGGGGAGGGCAACGGACGGACTCTCGCTTGCGGAGCAGGCCGTGTACACGTGTTAGGCAGCCCCGGGGCAAGGATTTTTGCCAGCATTACATTCAACCTGGCTCGCCCTCTGGGGAGGCCCTCTGAGGTGCACTGAGAGAAGCCCTGAGCCTCAGGTGCCTCCTGGCAACTCTTACCTGTCACTCTCTATTGTGACGCAAGGTACACTGTAGGCCCGGCCTGAGAGAAAACACCGAAAAACCGGTAGAATTGTGAGGCATTGGGCCGATCCAACGTCACGCAGGCCTGACTGAGTCATTAAGCGGGTAATAATGCTCTCGGTGGCGCGCCAAACAAACACCCCGAGCCCAATGAAGTGCGACCATAGAAAGGCCCAGTGTGGCTGGAAGTCTCCAGTCGTCAGTCAGAGAGTGCTGCTCAAATGTGCTGTGTGGTCAAGTTGGAAACGGGAGAATGCGGGAGGAGCCCGGCTTTGCCCCTTTGGAAAGCAACTTCGTTGCAGCTTCCAAGCCGCCTGAAAATCCACACCACCAGGGTACGCCTCACTCCACAGATGCCTCTGAGGAGCAGTGAGGTTCTCCAAAGGAAACCACGTGCTTGCGATTCCTTCCTGGGAGCTCACCCCGGGAGCATACTGTAGCCAAAGTGCCAACTAAATGTGACCTCCGGTCTCGAGGTAAGGTGCGCAGTTTCCCCCTGCCAGAGATAGTAGGGGTGCACCCGTCTCCAGGAAGTCTTAGTCAGTGGACGCCTTTACCTTTAGTATGCCTCACAGCGCTCAAGACTCTCGCGTGGGCACTTGTTTCCAAGGAAGTACACGGTGTACCCAGAGCCTTCTGAGCACAATCAAGGGATCCACAGCTCTGGGAACATCAGCCCTCACTGTGCAGTTGGAAGGGCCGGGGGCTAATGTGTTCTCTATGGCTAGCGTTCCAGAGCTTGGAAGCGGCCTCAGGAACGCGGTTCTTGGCAGGCTTTTGTTCCAGGCGTGTCGGCCACACTGAGGAAACCTAAGCTGCCCTGAAAGAAACCACCGGGGCTCCAGTGCAGCTTGGGGGCTCCTGCTCGACGTCTCTCTAAGTGATGCGGAAACTGGCCTTTAGGTCCCGCCCGAAAGAGAGATTTACCCTGAGCATTGCTAGGCACTTGGAGCATCCAGAGTCACCTAGGCCTACTGAGGGCATTTGGAGGATTATGCCCTTCCCCACGTGCAGAACACACTGCATCCAAAAGTTTCATCGCAGAAGGCCGAACTGCGTTCCAAGGGTCTCCCTTGGATTGTCAGAGAAGATAGGTGTATGTGCTGGGTGAGCCCGTTTGTAGTTGGGAAGCCTGGGAAAAGGCAGTATTTCCCCCATTTGAAAGGTAGATAGTGGCGGCCTCGAGGCGGACTGAAAGACAGTGTTGTTACCCGTCTTCCAGTCACCCTTAGGAGTGCCTCCGGGGAGAAAGGGCGTTTTCTCCTATGGATCCAGGTGGTCTCCAGTGCCTTGCTAGGAGCTCATCCCACGCTTGCCCTAGCTCAAGTGCGAAGTCCACGCGACCCCTAGCCTCGAGGTAAGCACGAGTGTTTCCTGTCAGCAGAGCTTTGTGTGCAGCCATCTCCATGAGCCCTGACTCGATGACAGAGCGCTTAAACTCCTCTGCGGCTTTCCGTAGGCCTAGGAGAGTCACGTATGAATGCCCTCCTGAGGGAGAGCACTGTGTGCACTGTGAGTCCCCTTTTGGTTTTCCGAGCAGCATAACACAGAACAGGCTGTTGGGGTCAACTCCTTCTAGGCATGGGGGAGGGCAACGGACGGACTCTCGCTTGCGGAGCAGGCCGTGTACACGTGTTAGGCAGCCCCGGGGCAAGGATTTTTGCCAGCATTACATTCAACCTGGCTCGCCCTCTGGGGAGGCCCTCTGAGGTGCACTGAGAGAAGCCCTGAGCCTCAGGTGCCTCCTGGCAACTCTTACCTGTCACTCTCTATTGTGACGCAAGGTACACTGTAGGCCCGGCCTGAGAGAAAACACCGAAAAACCGGTAGAATTGTGAGGCATTGGGCCGATCCAACGTCACGCAGGCCTGACTGAGTCATTAAGCGGGTAATAATGCTCTCGGTGGCGCGCCAAACAAACACCCCGAGCCCAATGAAGTGCGACCATAGAAAGGCCCAGTGTGGCTGGAAGTCTCCAGTCGTCAGTCAGAGAGTGCTGCTCAAATGTGCTGTGTGGTCAAGTTGGAAACGGGAGAATGCGGGAGGAGCCCGGCTTTGCCCCTTTGGAAAGCAACTTCGTTGCAGCTTCCAAGCCGCCTGAAAATCCACACCACCAGGGTACGCCTCACTCCACAGATGCCTCTGAGGAGCAGTGAGGTTCTCCAAAGGAAACCACGTGCTTGCGATTCCTTCCTGGGAGCTCACCCCGGGAGCATACTGTAGCCAAAGTGCCAACTAAATGTGACCTCCGGTCTCGAGGTAAGGTGCGCAGTTTCCCCCTGCCAGAGATAGTAGGGGTGCACCCGTCTCCAGGAAGTCTTAGTCAGTGGACGCCTTTACCTTTAGTATGCCTCACAGCGCTCAAGACTCTCGCGTGGGCACTTGTTTCCAAGGAAGTACACGGTGTACCCAGAGCCTTCTGAGCACAATCAAGGGATCCACAGCTCTGGGAACATCAGCCCTCACTGTGCAGTTGGAAGGGCCGGGGGCTAATGTGTTCTCTATGGCTAGCGTTCCAGAGCTTGGAAGCGGCCTCAGGAACGCGGTTCTTGGCAGGCTTTTGTTCCAGGCGTGTCGGCCACACTGAGGAAACCTAAGCTGCCCTGAAAGAAACCACCGGGGCTCCAGTGCAGCTTGGGGGCTCCTGCTCGACGTCTCTCTAAGTGATGCGGAAACTGGCCTTTAGGTCCCGCCCGAAAGAGAGATTTACCCTGAGCATTGCTAGGCACTTGGAGCATCCAGAGTCACCTAGGCCTACTGAGGGCATTTGGAGGATTATGCCCTTCCCCACGTGCAGAACACACTGCATCCAAAAGTTTCATCGCAGAAGGCCGAACTGCGTTCCAAGGGTCTCCCTTGGATTGTCAGAGAAGATAGGTGTATGTGCTGGGTGAGCCCGTTTGTAGTTGGGAAGCCTGGGAAAAGGCAGTATTTCCCCCATTTGAAAGGTAGATAGTGGCGGCCTCGAGGCGGACTGAAAGACAGTGTTGTTACCCGTCTTCCAGTCACCCTTAGGAGTGCCTCCGGGGAGAAAGGGCGTTTTCTCCTATGGATCCAGGTGGTCTCCAGTGCCTTGCTAGGAGCTCATCCCACGCTTGCCCTAGCTCAAGTGCGAAGTCCACGCGACCCCTAGCCTCGAGGTAAGCACGAGTGTTTCCTGTCAGCAGAGCTTTGTGTGCAGCCATCTCCATGAGCCCTGACTCGATGACAGAGCGCTTAAACTCCTCTGCGGCTTTCCGTAGGCCTAGGAGAGTCACGTATGAATGCCCTCCTGAGGGAGAGCACTGTGTGCACTGTGAGTCCCCTTTTGGTTTTCCGAGCAGCATAACACAGAACAGGCTGTTGGGGTCAACTCCTTCTAGGCATGGGGGAGGGCAACGGACGGACTCTCGCTTGCGGAGCAGGCCGTGTACACGTGTTAGGCAGCCCCGGGGCAAGGATTTTTGCCAGCATTACATTCAACCTGGCTCGCCCTCTGGGGAGGCCCTCTGAGGTGCACTGAGAGAAGCCCTGAGCCTCAGGTGCCTCCTGGCAACTCTTACCTGTCACTCTCTATTGTGACGCAAGGTACACTGTAGGCCCGGCCTGAGAGAAAACACCGAAAAACCGGTAGAATTGTGAGGCATTGGGCCGATCCAACGTCACGCAGGCCTGACTGAGTCATTAAGCGGGTAATAATGCTCTCGGTGGCGCGCCAAACAAACACCCCGAGCCCAATGAAGTGCGACCATAGAAAGGCCCAGTGTGGCTGGAAGTCTCCAGTCGTCAGTCAGAGAGTGCTGCTCAAATGTGCTGTGTGGTCAAGTTGGAAACGGGAGAATGCGGGAGGAGCCCGGCTTTGCCCCTTTGGAAAGCAACTTCGTTGCAGCTTCCAAGCCGCCTGAAAATCCACACCACCAGGGTACGCCTCACTCCACAGATGCCTCTGAGGAGCAGTGAGGTTTTCCAAAGGAAACCACGTGCTTGCGATTCCTTCCTGGGAGCTCACCCCGGGAGCATACTGTAGCCCAAGTGCCAACTAAATGTGACCTCCGGTCTCGAGGTAAGGTGCGCAGTTTCCCCCTGCCAGAGATAGTAGGGGTGCACCCGTCTCCAGGAAGTCTTAGTCAGTGGACGCCTTTACCTTTAGTATGCCTCACAGCGCTCAAGACTCTCGCGTGGGCACTTGTTTCCAAGGAAGTACACGGTGTACCCAGAGCCTTCTGAGCACAATCAAGGGATCCACAGCTCTGGGAACATCAGCCCTCACTGTGCAGTTGGAAGGGCCGGGGGCTAATGTGTTCTCTATGGCTAGCGTTCCAGAGCTTGGAAGCGGCCTCAGGAACGCGGTTCTTGGCAGGCTTTTGTTCCAGGCGTGTCGGCCACACTGAGGAAACCTAAGCTGCCCTGAAAGAAACCACCGGGCCTCCAGTGCAGCTTGGGGGCTCCTGCTCGACGTCTCTCTAAGTGATGCGGAAACTGGCCTTTAGGTCCCGCCCGAAAGAGAGATTTACCCTGAGCATTGCTAGGCACTTGGAGCATCCAGAGTCACCTAGGCCTACTGAGGGCATTTGGAGGATTATGCCCTTCCCCACGTGCAGAACACACTGCATCCAAAAGTTTCATCGCAGAAGGCCGAACTGCGTTCCAAGGGTCTCCCTTGGATTGTCAGAGAAGATAGGTGTATGTGCTGGGTGAGCCCGTTTGTAGTTGGGAAGCCTGGGAAAAGGCAGTATTTCCCCCATTTGAAAGGTAGATAGTGGCGGCCTCGAGGCGGACTGAAAGACAGTGTTGTTACCCGTCTTCCGGTCACCCTTAGGAGTGCCTCCGGGGAGAAAGGGCGTTTTCTCCTATGGATCCAGGTGGTCTCCAGTGCCTTGCTAGGAGCTCATCCCACGCTTGCCCTAGCTCAAGTGCGAAGTCCACGCGACCCCTAGCCTCGAGGTAAGCACGAGTGTTTCCTGTCAGCAGAGCTTTGTGTGCAGCCATCTCCATGAGCCCTGACTCGATGACAGAGCGCTTAAACTCCTCTGCGGCTTTCCGTAGGCCTAGGAGAGTCACGTATGAATGCCCTCCTGAGGGAGAGCACTGTGTGCACTGTGAGTCCCCTTTTGGTTTTCCGAGCAGCATAACACAGAACAGGCTGTTGGGGTCAACTCCTTCTAGGCATGGGGGAGGGCAACGGACGGACTCTCGCTTGCGGAGCAGGCCGTGTACACGTGTTAGGCAGCCCCGGGGCAAGGATTTTTGCCAGCATTACATTCAACCTGGCTCGCCCTCTGGGGAGGCCCTCTGAGGTGCACTGAGAGAAGCCCTGAGCCTCAGGTGCCTCCTGGCAACTCTTACCTGTCACTCTCTATTGTGACGCAAGGTACACTGTAGGCCCGGCCTGAGAGAAAACACCGAAAAACCGGTAGAATTGTGAGGCATTGGGCCGATCCAACGTCACGCAGGCCTGACTGAGTCATTAAGCGGGTAATAATGCTCTCGGTGGCGCGCCAAACAAACACCCCGAGCCCAATGAAGTGCGACCATAGAAAGGCCCAGTGTGGCTGGAAGTCTCCAGTCGTCAGTCAGAGAGTGCTGCTCAAATGTGCTGTGTGGTCAAGTTGGAAACGGGAGAATGCGGGAGGAGCCCGGCTTTGCCCCTTTGGAAAGCAACTTCGTTGCAGCTTCCAAGCCGCCTGAAAATCCACACCACCAGGGTACGCCTCACTCCACAGATGCCTCTGAGGAGCAGTGAGGTTTTCCAAAGGAAACCACGTGCTTGCGATTCCTTCCTGGGAGCTCACCCCGGGAGCATACTGTAGCCCAAGTGCCAACTAAATGTGACCTCCGGTCTCGAGGTAAGGTGCGCAGTTTCCCCCTGCCAGAGATAGTAGGGGTGCACCCGTCTCCAGGAAGTCTTAGTCAGTGGACGCCTTTACCTTTAGTATGCCTCACAGCGCTCAAGACTCTCGCATGGGCACTTGTTTCCAAGGAAGTACACGGTGTACCCAGAGCCTTCTGAGCACAATCAAGGGATCCACAGCTCTGGGAACATCAGCCCTCACTGTGCAGTTGGAAGGGCCGGGGGCTAAAGTGTTCTCTATGGCTAGCGTTCCAGAGCTTGGAAGCGGCCTCAGGAACGCGGTTCTTGGCAGGCTTTTGTTCCAGGCGTGTCGGCCACATTGAGGAAACCTAAGCTGCCCTGAAAGAAACCACCGGGGCTCCAGTGCAGCTTGGGGGCTCCTGCTCGACGTCTCTCTAAGTGATGCGGAAACTGGCCTTTAGGTCCCGCCCGAAAGAGAGATTTACCCTGAGCATTGCTAGGCACTTGGAGCATCCAGAGTCACCTAGGCCTACTGAGGGCATTTGGAGGATTATGCCCTTCCCCACGTGCAGAACACACTGCATCCAAAAGTTTCATCGCAGAAGGCCGAACTGCGTTCCAAGGGTCTCCCTTGGATTGTCAGAGAAGATAGGTGTATGTGCTGGGTGAGCCCGTTTGTAGTTGGGAAGCCTGGGAAAAGGCAGTATTTCCCCCATTTGAAAGGTAGATAGTGGCGGCCTCGAGGCGGACTGAAAGACAGTGTTGTTACCCGTCTTCCAGTCACCCTTAGGAGTGCCTCCGGGGAGAAAGGGCGTTTTCTCCTATGGATCCAGGTGGTCTCCAGTGCCTTGCTAGGAGCTCATCCCACGCTTGCCCTAGCTCAAGTGCGAAGTCCACGCGACCCCTAGCCTCGAGGTAAGCACGAGTGTTTCCTGTCAGCAGAGCTTTGTGTGCAGCCATCTCCATGAGCCCTGACTCGATGACAGAGCGCTTAAACTCCTCTGCGGCTTTCCGTAGGCCTAGGAGAGTCACGTATGAATGCCCTCCTGAGGGAGAGCACTGTGTGCACTGTGAGTCCCCTTTTGGTTTTCCGAGCAGCATAACACAGAACAGGCTGTTGGGGTCAACTCCTTCTAGGCATGGGGGAGGGCAACGGACGGACTCTCGCTTGCGGAGCAGGCCGTGTACACGTGTTAGGCAGCCCCGGGGCAAGGATTTTTGCCAGCATTACATTCAACCTGGCTCGCCCTCTGGGGAGGCCCTCTGAGGTGCACTGAGAGAAGCCCTGAGCCTCAGGTGCCTCCTGGCAACTCTTACCTGTCACTCTCTATTGTGACGCAAGGTACACTGTAGGCCCGGCCTGAGAGAAAACACCGAAAAACCGGTAGAATTGTGAGGCATTGGGTCGATCCAACGTCACGCAGGCCTGACTGAGTCATTAAGCGGGTAATAATGCTCTCGGTGGCGCGCCAAACAAACACCCCGAGCCCAATGAAGTGCGACCATAGAAAGGCCCAGTGTGGCTGGAAGTCTCCAGTCGTCAGTCAGAGAGTGCTGCTCAAATGTGCTGTGTGGTCAAGTTGGAAACGGGAGAATGCGGGAGGAGCCCGGCTTTGCCCCTTTGGAAAGCAACTTCGTTGCAGCTTCCAAGCCGCCTGAAAATCCACACCACCAGGGTACGCCTCACTCCACAGATGCCTCTGAGGAGCAGTGAGGTTCTCCAAAGGAAACCACGTGCTTGCGATTCCTTCCTGGGAGCTCACCCCGGGAGCATACTGTAGCCCAAGTGCCAACTAAATGTGACCTCCGGTCTCGAGGTAAGGTGCGCAGTTTCCCCCTGCCAGAGATAGTAGGGGTGCACCCGTCTCCAGGAAGTCTTAGTCAGTGGACGCCTTTACCTTTAGTATGCCTCACAGCGCTCAAGACTCTCGCGTGGGCACTTGTTTCCAAGGAAGTACACGGTGTACCCAGAGCCTTCTGAGCACAATCAAGGGATCCACAGCTCTGGGAACATCAGCCCTCACTGTGCAGTTGGAAGGGCCGGGGGCTAAAGTGTTCTCTATGGCTAGCGTTCCAGAGCTTGGAAGCGGCCTCAGGAACGCGGTTCTTGGCAGGCTTTTGTTCCAGGCGTGTCGGCCACACTGAGGAAACCTAAGCTGCCCTGAAAGAAACCACCGGGCCTCCAGTGCAGCTTGGGGGCTCCTGCTCGACGTCTCTCTAAGTGATGCGGAAACTGGCCTTTAGGTCCCGCCCGAAAGAGAGATTTACCCTGAGCATTGCTAGGCACTTGGAGCATCCAGAGTCACCTAGGCCTACTGAGGGCATTTGGAGGATTATGCCCTTCCCCACGTGCAGAACACACTGCATCCAAAAGTTTCATCGCAGAAGGCCGAACTGCGTTCCAAGGGTCTCCCTTGGATTGTCAGAGAAGATAGGTGTATGTGCTGGGTGAGCCCGTTTGTAGTTGGGAAGCCTGGGAAAAGGCAGTATTTCCCCCATTTGAAAGGTAGATAGTGGCGGCCTCGAGGCGGACTGAAAGACAGTGTTGTTACCCGTCTTCCGGTCACCCTTAGGAGTGCCTCCGGGGAGAAAGGGCGTTTTCTCCTATGGATCCAGGTGGTCTCCAGTGCCTTGCTAGGAGCTCATCCCACGCTTGCCCTAGCTCAAGTGCGAAGTCCACGCGACCCCTAGCCTCGAGGTAAGCACGAGTGTTTCCTGTCAGCAGAGCTTTGTGTGCAGCCATCTCCATGAGCCCTGACTCGATGACAGAGCGCTTAAACTCCTCTGCGGCTTTCCGTAGGCCTAGGAGAGTCACGTATGAATGCCCTCCTGAGGGAGAGCACTGTGTGCACTGTGAGTCCCCTTTTGGTTTTCCGAGCAGCATAACACAGAACAGGCTGTTGGGGTCAACTCCTTCTAGGCATGGGGGAGGGCAACGGACGGACTCTCGCTTGCGGAGCAGGCCGTGTACACGTGTTAGGCAGCCCCGGGGCAAGGATTTTTGCCAGCATTACATTCAACCTGGCTCGCCCTCTGGGGAGGCCCTCTGAGGTGCACTGAGAGAAGCCCTGAGCCTCAGGTGCCTCCTGGCAACTCTTACCTGTCACTCTCTATTGTGACGCAAGGTACACTGTAGGCCCGGCCTGAGAGAAAACACCGAAAAACCGGTAGAATTGTGAGGCATTGGGCCGATCCAACGTCACGCAGGCCTGACTGAGTCATTAAGCGGGTAATAATGCTCTCGGTGGCGCGCCAAACAAACACCCCGAGCCCAATGAAGTGCGACCATAGAAAGGCCCAGTGTGGCTGGAAGTCTCCAGTCGTCAGTCAGAGAGTGCTGCTCAAATGTGCTGTGTGGTCAAGTTGGAAACGGGAGAATGCGGGAGGAGCCCGGCTTTGCCCCTTTGGAAAGCAACTTCGTTGCAGCTTCCAAGCCGCCTGAAAATCCACACCACCAGGGTACGCCTCACTCCACAGATGCCTCTGAGGAGCAGTGAGGTTTTCCAAAGGAAACCACGTGCTTGCGATTCCTTCCTGGGAGCTCACCCCGGGAGCATACTGTAGCCCAAGTGCCAACTAAATGTGACCTCCGGTCTCGAGGTAAGGTGCGCAGTTTCCCCCTGCCAGAGATAGTAGGGGTGCACCCGTCTCCAGGAAGTCTTAGTCAGTGGACGCCTTTACCTTTAGTATGCCTCACAGCGCTCAAGACTCTCGCATGGGCACTTGTTTCCAAGGAAGTACACGGTGTACCCAGAGCCTTCTGAGCACAATCAAGGGATCCACAGCTCTGGGAACATCAGCCCTCACTGTGCAGTTGGAAGGGCCGGGGGCTAAAGTGTTCTCTATGGCTAGCGTTCCAGAGCTTGGAAGCGGCCTCAGGAACGCGGTTCTTGGCAGGCTTTTGTTCCAGGCGTGTCGGCCACATTGAGGAAACCTAAGCTGCCCTGAAAGAAACCACCGGGGCTCCAGTGCAGCTTGGGGGCTCCTGCTCGACGTCTCTCTAAGTGATGCGGAAACTGGCCTTTAGGTCCCGCCCGAAAGAGAGATTTACCCTGAGCATTGCTAGGCACTTGGAGCATCCAGAGTCACCTAGGCCTACTGAGGGCATTTGGAGGATTATGCCCTTCCCCACGTGCAGAACACACTGCATCCAAAAGTTTCATCGCAGAAGGCCGAACTGCGTTCCAAGGGTCTCCCTTGGATTGTCAGAGAAGATAGGTGTATGTGCTGGGTGAGCCCGTTTGTAGTTGGGAAGCCTGGGAAAAGGCAGTATTTCCCCCATTTGAAAGGTAGATAGTGGCGGCCTCGAGGCGGACTGAAAGACAGTGTTGTTACCCGTCTTCCAGTCACCCTTAGGAGTGCCTCCGGGGAGAAAGGGCGTTTTCTCCTATGGATCCAGGTGGTCTCCAGTGCCTTGCTAGGAGCTCATCCCACGCTTGCCCTAGCTCAAGTGCGAAGTCCACGCGACCCCTAGCCTCGAGGTAAGCACGAGTGTTTCCTGTCAGCAGAGCTTTGTGTGCAGCCATCTCCATGAGCCCTGACTCGATGACAGAGCGCTTAAACTCCTCTGCGGCTTTCCGTAGGCCTAGGAGAGTCACGTATGAATGCCCTCCTGAGGGAGAGCACTGTGTGCACTGTGAGTCCCCTTTTGGTTTTCCGAGCAGCATAACACAGAACAGGCTGTTGGGGTCAACTCCTTCTAGGCATGGGGGAGGGCAACGGACGGACTCTCGCTTGCGGAGCAGGCCGTGTACACGTGTTAGGCAGCCCCGGGGCAAGGATTTTTGCCAGCATTACATTCAACCTGGCTCGCCCTCTGGGGAGGCCCTCTGAGGTGCACTGAGAGAAGCCCTGAGCCTCAGGTGCCTCCTGGCAACTCTTACCTGTCACTCTCTATTGTGACGCAAGGTACACTGTAGGCCCGGCCTGAGAGAAAACACCGAAAAACCGGTAGAATTGTGAGGCATTGGGTCGATCCAACGTCACGCAGGCCTGACTGAGTCATTAAGCGGGTAATAATGCTCTCGGTGGCGCGCCAAACAAACACCCCGAGCCCAATGAAGTGCGACCATAGAAAGGCCCAGTGTGGCTGGAAGTCTCCAGTCGTCAGTCAGAGAGTGCTGCTCAAATGTGCTGTGTGGTCAAGTTGGAAACGGGAGAATGCGGGAGGAGCCCGGCTTTGCCCCTTTGGAAAGCAACTTCGTTGCAGCTTCCAAGCCGCCTGAAAATCCACACCACCAGGGTACGCCTCACTCCACAGATGCCTCTGAGGAGCAGTGAGGTTCTCCAAAGGAAACCACGTGCTTGCGATTCCTTCCTGGGAGCTCACCCCGGGAGCATACTGTAGCCCAAGTGCCAACTAAATGTGACCTCCGGTCTCGAGGTAAGGTGCGCAGTTTCCCCCTGCCAGAGATAGTAGGGGTGCACCCGTCTCCAGGAAGTCTTAGTCAGTGGACGCCTTTACCTTTAGTATGCCTCACAGCGCTCAAGACTCTCGCGTGGGCACTTGTTTCCAAGGAAGTACACGGTGTACCCAGAGCCTTCTGAGCACAATCAAGGGATCCACAGCTCTGGGAACATCAGCCCTCACTGTGCAGTTGGAAGGGCCGGGGGCTAAAGTGTTCTCTATGGCTAGCGTTCCAGAGCTTGGAAGCGGCCTCAGGAACGCGGTTCTTGGCAGGCTTTTGTTCCAGGCGTGTCGGCCACATTGAGGAAACCTAAGCTGCCCTGAAAGAAACCACCGGGGCTCCAGTGCAGCTTGGGGGCTCCTGCTCGACGTCTCTCTAAGTGATGCGGAAACTGGCCTTTAGGTCCCGCCCGAAAGAGAGATTTACCCTGAGCATTGCTAGGCACTTGGAGCATCCAGAGTCACCTAGGCCTACTGAGGGCATTTGGAGGATTATGCCCTTCCCCACGTGCAGAACACACTGCATCCAAAAGTTTCATCGCAGAAGGCCGAACTGCGTTCCAAGGGTCTCCCTTGGATTGTCAGAGAAGATAGGTGTATGTGCTGGGTGAGCCCGTTTGTAGTTGGGAAGCCTGGGAAAAGGCAGTATTTCCCCCATTTGAAAGGTAGATAGTGGCGGCCTCGAGGCGGACTGAAAGACAGTGTTGTTACCCGTCTTCCAGTCACCCTTAGGAGTGCCTCCGGGGAGAAAGGGCGTTTTCTCCTATGGATCCAGGTGGTCTCCAGTGCCTTGCTAGGAGCTCATCCCACGCTTGCCCTAGCTCAAGTGCGAAGTCCACGCGACCCCTAGCCTCGAGGTAAGCACGAGTGTTTCCTGTCAGCAGAGCTTTGTGTGCAGCCATCTCCATGAGCCCTGACTCGATGACAGAGCGCTTAAACTCCTCTGCGGCTTTCCGTAGGCCTAGGAGAGTCACGTATGAATGCCCTCCTGAGGGAGAGCACTGTGTGCACTGTGAGTCCCCTTTTGGTTTTCCGAGCAGCATAACACAGAACAGGCTGTTGGGGTCAACTCCTTCTAGGCATGGGGGAGGGCAACGGACGGACTCTCGCTTGCGGAGCAGGCCGTGTACACGTGTTAGGCAGCCCCGGGGCAAGGATTTTTGCCAGCATTACATTCAACCTGGCTCGCCCTCTGGGGAGGCCCTCTGAGGTGCACTGAGAGAAGCCCTGAGCCTCAGGTGCCTCCTGGCAACTCTTACCTGTCACTCTCTATTGTGACGCAAGGTACACTGTAGGCCCGGCCTGAGAGAAAACACAGAAAAACCGGTAGAATTGTGAGGCATTGGGTCGATCCAACGTCACGCAGGCCTGACTGAGTCATTAAGCGGCTAATAATGCTCTCGGTGGCGCGCCAAACAAACACCCCGAGCCCAATGAAGTGCGACCATAGAAAGGCCCAGTGTGGCTGGAAGTCTCCAGTCGTCAGTCAGAGAGTGCTGCTCAAATGTGCTGTGTGGTCAAGTTGGAAACGGGAGAATGCGGGAGGAGCCCGGCTTTGCCCCTTTGGAAAGCAACTTCGTTGCAGCTTCCAAGCCGCCTGAAAATCCACACCACCAGGGTACGCCTCACTCCACAGATGCCTCTGAGGAGCCGTGAGGTTTTCCAAAGGAAACCACGTGCTTGCGATTCCTTCCTGGGAGCTCACCCCGGGAGCATACTGTAGCCCAAGTGCCAACTAAATGTGACCTCCGGTCTCGAGGTAAGGTGCGCAGTTTCCCCCTGCCAGAGATAGTAGGGGTGCACCCGTCTCCAGGAAGTCTTAGTCAGTGGACGCCTTTACCTTTAGTATGCCTCACAGCGCTCAAGACTCTCGCGTGGGCACTTGTTTCCAAGGAAGTACACGGTGTACCCAGAGCCTTCTGAGCACAATCAAGGGATCCACAGCTCTGGGAACATCAGCCCTCACTGTGCAGTTGGAAGGGCCGGGGGCTAAAGTGTTCTCTATGGCTAGCGTTCCAGAGCTTGGAAGCGGCCTCAGGAACGCGGTTCTTGGCAGGCTTTTGTTCCAGGCGTGTCGGCCACATTGAGGAAACCTAAGCTGCCCTGAAAGAAACCACCGGGCCTCCAGTGCAGCTTGGGGGCTCCTGCTCGACGTCTCTCTAAGTGATGCGGAAACTGGCCTTTAGGTCCCGCCCGAAAGAGAGATTTACCCTGAGCATTGCTAGGCACTTGGAGCATCCAGAGTCACCTAGGCCTACTGAGGGCATTTGGAGGATTATGCCCTTCCCCACGTGCAGAACACACTGCATCCAAAAGTTTCATCGCAGAAGGCCGAACTGCGTTCCAAGGGTCTCCCTTGGATTGTCAGAGAAGATAGGTGTATGTGCTGGGTGAGCCCGTTTGTAGTTGGGAAGCCTGGGAAAAGGCAGTATTTCCCCCATATGAAAGGTAGATAGTGGCGGCCTCGAGGCGGACTGAAAGACAGTGTTGTTACCCGTCTTCCAGTCACCCTTAGGAGTGCCTCCGGGGAGAAAGGGCGTTTTCTCCTATGGATCCAGGTGGTCTCCAGTGCCTTGCTAGGAGCTCATCCCACGCTTGCCCTAGCTCAAGTGCGAAGTCCACGCGACCCCTAGCCTCGAGGTAAGCACGAGTGTTTCCTGTCAGCAGAGCTTTGTGTGCAGCCATCTCCATGAGCCCTGACTCGATGACAGAGCGCTTAAACTCCTCTGCGGCTTTCCGTAGGCCTAGGAGAGTCACGTATGAATGCCCTCCTGAGGGAGAGCACTGTGTGCACTGTGAGTCCCCTTTTGGTTTTCCGAGCAGCATAACACAGAACAGGCTGTTGGGGTCAACTCCTTCTAGGCATGGGGGAGGGCAACGGACGGACTCTCGCTTGCGGAGCAGGCCGTGTACACGTGTTAGGCAGCCCCGGGGCAAGGATTTTTGCCAGCATTACATTCAACCTGGCTCGCCCTCTGGGGAGGCCCTCTGAGGTGCACTGAGAGAAGCCCTGAGCCTCAGGTGCCTCCTGGCAACTCTTACCTGTCACTCTCTATTGTGACGCAAGGTACACTGTAGGCCCGGCCTGAGAGAAAACACCGAAAAACCGGTAGAATTGTGAGGCATTGGGCCGATCCAACGTCACGCAGGCCTGACTGAGTCATTAAGCGGGTAATAATGCTCTCGGTGGCGCGCCAAACAAACACCCCGAGCCCAATGAAGTGCGACCATAGAAAGGCCCAGTGTGGCTGGAAGTCTCCAGTCGTCAGTCAGAGAGTGCTGCTCAAATGTGCTGTGTGGTCAAGTTGGAAACGGGAGAATGCGGGAGGAGCCCGGCTTTGCCCCTTTGGAAAGCAACTTCGTTGCAGCTTCCAAGCCGCCTGAAAATCCACACCACCAGGGTACGCCTCACTCCACAGATGCCTCTGAGGAGCAGTGAGGTTTTCCAAAGGAAACCACGTGCTTGCGATTCCTTCCTGGGAGCTCACCCCGGGAGCATACTGTAGCCAAAGTGCCAACTAAATGTGACCTCCGGTCTCGAGGTAAGGTGCGCAGTTTCCCCCTGCCAGAGATAGTAGGGGTGCACCCGTCTCCAGGAAGTCTTAGTCAGTGGACGCCTTTACCTTTAGTATGCCTCACAGCGCTCAAGACTCTCGCGTGGGCACTTGTTTCCAAGGAAGTACACGGTGTACCCAGAGCCTTCTGAGCACAATCAAGGGATCCACAGCTCTGGGAACATCAGCCCTCACTGTGCAGTTGGAAGGGCCGGGGGCTAATGTGTTCTCTATGGCTAGCGTTCCAGAGCTTGGAAGCGGCCTCAGGAACGCGGTTCTTGGCAGGCTTTTGTTCCAGGCGTGTCGGCCACACTGAGGAAACCTAAGCTGCCCTGAAAGAAACCACCGGGCCTCCAGTGCAGCTTGGGGGCTCCTGCTCGACGTCTCTCTAAGTGATGCGGAAACTGGCCTTTAGGTCCCGCCCGAAAGAGAGATTTACCCTGAGCATTGCTAGGCACTTGGAGCATCCAGAGTCACCTAGGCCTACTGAGGGCATTTGGAGGATTATGCCCTTCCCCACGTGCAGAACACACTGCATCCAAAAGTTTCATCGCAGAAGGCCGAACTGCGTTCCAAGGGTCTCCCTTGGATTGTCAGAGAAGATAGGTGTATGTGCTGGGTGAGCCCGTTTGTAGTTGGGAAGCCTGGGAAAAGGCAGTATTTCCCCCATTTGAAAGGTAGATAGTGGCGGCCTCGAGGCGGACTGAAAGACAGTGTTGTTACCCGTCTTCCAGTCACCCTTAGGAGTGCCTCCGGGGAGAAAGGGCGTTTTCTCCTATGGATCCAGGTGGTCTCCAGTGCCTTGCTAGGAGCTCATCCCACGCTTGCCCTAGCTCAAGTGCGAAGTCCACGCGACCCCTAGCCTCGAGGTAAGCACGAGTGTTTCCTGTCAGCAGAGCTTTGTGTGCAGCCATCTCCATGAGCCCTGACTCGATGACAGAGCGCTTAAACTCCTCTGCGGCTTTCCGTAGGCCTAGGAGAGTCACGTATGAATGCCCTCCTGAGGGAGAGCACTGTGTGCACTGTGAGTCCCCTTTTGGTTTTCCGAGCAGCATAACACAGAACAGGCTGTTGGGGTCAACTCCTTCTAGGCATGGGGGAGGGCAACGGACGGACTCTCGCTTGCGGAGCAGGCCGTGTACACGTGTTAGGCAGCCCCGGGGCAAGGATTTTTGCCAGCATTACATTCAACCTGGCTCGCCCTCTGGGGAGGCCCTCTGAGGTGCACTGAGAGAAGCCCTGAGCCTCAGGTGCCTCCTGGCAACTCTTACCTGTCACTCTCTATTGTGACGCAAGGTACACTGTAGGCCCGGCCTGAGAGAAAACACCGAAAAACCGGTAGAATTGTGAGGCATTGGGCCGATCCAACGTCACGCAGGCCTGACTGAGTCATTAAGCGGGTAATAATGCTCTCGGTGGCGCGCCAAACAAACACCCCGAGCCCAATGAAGTGCGACCATAGAAAGGCCCAGTGTGGCTGGAAGTCTCCAGTCGTCAGTCAGAGAGTGCTGCTCAAATGTGCTGTGTGGTCAAGTTGGAAACGGGAGAATGCGGGAGGAGCCCGGCTTTGCCCCTTTGGAAAGCAACTTCGTTGCAGCTTCCAAGCCGCCTGAAAATCCACACCACCAGGGTACGCCTCACTCCACAGATGCCTCTGAGGAGCAGTGAGGTTCTCCAAAGGAAACCACGTGCTTGCGATTCCTTCCTGGGAGCTCACCCCGGGAGCATACTGTAGCCAAAGTGCCAACTAAATGTGACCTCCGGTCTCGAGGTAAGGTGCGCAGTTTCCCCCTGCCAGAGATAGTAGGGGTGCACCCGTCTCCAGGAAGTCTTAGTCAGTGGACGCCTTTACCTTTAGTATGCCTCACAGCGCTCAAGACTCTCGCGTGGGCACTTGTTTCCAAGGAAGTACACGGTGTACCCAGAGCCTTCTGAGCACAATCAAGGGATCCACAGCTCTGGGAACATCAGCCCTCACTGTGCAGTTGGAAGGGCCGGGGGCTAATGTGTTCTCTATGGCTAGCGTTCCAGAGCTTGGAAGCGGCCTCAGGAACGCGGTTCTTGGCAGGCTTTTGTTCCAGGCGTGTCGGCCACACTGAGGAAACCTAAGCTGCCCTGAAAGAAACCACCGGGCCTCCAGTGCAGCTTGGGGGCTCCTGCTCGACGTCTCTCTAAGTGATGCGGAAACTGGCCTTTAGGTCCCGCCCGAAAGAGAGATTTACCCTGAGCATTGCTAGGCACTTGGAGCATCCAGAGTCACCTAGGCCTACTGAGGGCATTTGGAGGATTATGCCCTTCCCCACGTGCAGAACACACTGCATCCAAAAGTTTCATCGCAGAAGGCCGAACTGCGTTCCAAGGGTCTCCCTTGGATTGTCAGAGAAGATAGGTGTATGTGCTGGGTGAGCCCGTTTGTAGTTGGGAAGCCTGGGAAAAGGCAGTATTTCCCCCATTTGAAAGGTAGATAGTGGCGGCCTCGAGGCGGACTGAAAGACAGTGTTGTTACCCGTCTTCCAGTCACCCTTAGGAGTGCCTCCGGGGAGAAAGGGCGTTTTCTCCTATGGATCCAGGTGGTCTCCAGTGCCTTGCTAGGAGCTCATCCCACGCTTGCCCTAGCTCAAGTGCGAAGTCCACGCGACCCCTAGCCTCGAGGTAAGCACGAGTGTTTCCTGTCAGCAGAGCTTTGTGTGCAGCCATCTCCATGAGCCCTGACTCGATGACAGAGCGCTTAAACTCCTCTGCGGCTTTCCGTAGGCCTAGGAGAGTCACGTATGAATGCCCTCCTGAGGGAGAGCACTGTGTGCACTGTGAGTCCCCTTTTGGTTTTCCGAGCAGCATAACACAGAACAGGCTGTTGGGGTCAACTCCTTCTAGGCATGGGGGAGGGCAACGGACGGACTCTCGCTTGCGGAGCAGGCCGTGTACACGTGTTAGGCAGCCCCGGGGCAAGGATTTTTGCCAGCATTACATTCAACCTGGCTCGCCCTCTGGGGAGGCCCTCTGAGGTGCACTGAGAGAAGCCCTGAGCCTCAGGTGCCTCCTGGCAACTCTTACCTGTCACTCTCTATTGTGACGCAAGGTACACTGTAGGCCCGGCCTGAGAGAAAACACCGAAAAACCGGTAGAATTGTGAGGCATTGGGCCGATCCAACGTCACGCAGGCCTGACTGAGTCATTAAGCGGGTAATAATGCTCTCGGTGGCGCGCCAAACAAACACCCCGAGCCCAATGAAGTGCGACCATAGAAAGGCCCAGTGTGGCTGGAAGTCTCCAGTCGTCAGTCAGAGAGTGCTGCTCAAATGTGCTGTGTGGTCAAGTTGGAAACGGGAGAATGCGGGAGGAGCCCGGCTTTGCCCCTTTGGAAAGCAACTTCGTTGCAGCTTCCAAGCCGCCTGAAAATCCACACCACCAGGGTACGCCTCACTCCACAGATGCCTCTGAGGAGCAGTGAGGTTCTCCAAAGGAAACCACGTGCTTGCGATTCCTTCCTGGGAGCTCACCCCGGGAGCATACTGTAGCCAAAGTGCCAACTAAATGTGACCTCCGGTCTCGAGGTAAGGTGCGCAGTTTCCCCCTGCCAGAGATAGTAGGGGTGCACCCGTCTCCAGGAAGTCTTAGTCAGTGGACGCCTTTACCTTTAGTATGCCTCACAGCGCTCAAGACTCTCGCGTGGGCACTTGTTTCCAAGGAAGTACACGGTGTACCCAGAGCCTTCTGAGCACAATCAAGGGATCCACAGCTCTGGGAACATCAGCCCTCACTGTGCAGTTGGAAGGGCCGGGGGCTAATGTGTTCTCTATGGCTAGCGTTCCAGAGCTTGGAAGCGGCCTCAGGAACGCGGTTCTTGGCAGGCTTTTGTTCCAGGCGTGTCGGCCACACTGAGGAAACCTAAGCTGCCCTGAAAGAAACCACCGGGGCTCCAGTGCAGCTTGGGGGCTCCTGCTCGACGTCTCTCTAAGTGATGCGGAAACTGGCCTTTAGGTCCCGCCCGAAAGAGAGATTTACCCTGAGCATTGCTAGGCACTTGGAGCATCCAGAGTCACCTAGGCCTACTGAGGGCATTTGGAGGATTATGCCCTTCCCCACGTGCAGAACACACTGCATCCAAAAGTTTCATCGCAGAAGGCCGAACTGCGTTCCAAGGGTCTCCCTTGGATTGTCAGAGAAGATAGGTGTATGTGCTGGGTGAGCCCGTTTGTAGTTGGGAAGCCTGGGAAAAGGCAGTATTTCCCCCATTTGAAAGGTAGATAGTGGCGGCCTCGAGGCGGACTGAAAGACAGTGTTGTTACCCGTCTTCCAGTCACCCTTAGGAGTGCCTCCGGGGAGAAAGGGCGTTTTCTCCTATGGATCCAGGTGGTCTCCAGTGCCTTGCTAGGAGCTCATCCCACGCTTGCCCTAGCTCAAGTGCGAAGTCCACGCGACCCCTAGCCTCGAGGTAAGCACGAGTGTTTCCTGTCAGCAGAGCTTTGTGTGCAGCCATCTCCATGAGCCCTGACTCGATGACAGAGCGCTTAAACTCCTCTGCGGCTTTCCGTAGGCCTAGGAGAGTCACGTATGAATGCCCTCCTGAGGGAGAGCACTGTGTGCACTGTGAGTCCCCTTTTGGTTTTCCGAGCAGCATAACACAGAACAGGCTGTTGGGGTCAACTCCTTCTAGGCATGGGGGAGGGCAACGGACGGACTCTCGCTTGCGGAGCAGGCCGTGTACACGTGTTAGGCAGCCCCGGGGCAAGGATTTTTGCCAGCATTACATTCAACCTGGCTCGCCCTCTGGGGAGGCCCTCTGAGGTGCACTGAGAGAAGCCCTGAGCCTCAGGTGCCTCCTGGCAACTCTTACCTGTCACTCTCTATTGTGACGCAAGGTACACTGTAGGCCCGGCCTGAGAGAAAACACAGAAAAACCGGTAGAATTGTGAGGCATTGGGCCGATCCAACGTCACGCAGGCCTGACTGAGTCATTAAGCGGGTAATAATGCTCTCGGTGGCGCGCCAAACAAACACCCCGAGCCCAATGAAGTGCGACCATAGAAAGGCCCAGTGTGGCTGGAAGTCTCCAGTCGTCAGTCAGAGAGTGCTGCTCAAATGTGCTGTGTGGTCAAGTTGGAAACGGGAGAATGCGGGAGGAGCCCGGCTTTGCCCCTTTGGAAAGCAACTTCGTTGCAGCTTCCAAGCCGCCTGAAAATCCACACCACCAGGGTACGCCTCACTCCACAGATGCCTCTGAGGAGCAGTGAGGTTCTCCAAAGGAAACCACGTGCTTGCGATTCCTTCCTGGGAGCTCACCCCGGGAGCATACTGTAGCCAAAGTGCCAACTAAATGTGACCTCCGGTCTCGAGGTAAGGTGCGCAGTTTCCCCCTGCCAGAGATAGTAGGGGTGCACCCGTCTCCAGGAAGTCTTAGTCAGTGGACGCCTTTACCTTTAGTATGCCTCACAGCGCTCAAGACTCTCGCGTGGGCACTTGTTTCCAAGGAAGTACACGGTGTACCCAGAGCCTTCTGAGCACAATCAAGGGATCCACAGCTCTGGGAACATCAGCCCTCACTGTGCAGTTGGAAGGGCCGGGGGCTAATGTGTTCTCTATGGCTAGCGTTCCAGAGCTTGGAAGCGGCCTCAGGAACGCGGTTCTTGGCAGGCTTTTGTTCCAGGCGTGTCGGCCACATTGAGGAAACCTAAGCTGCCCTGAAAGAAACCACCGGGGCTCCAGTGCAGCTTGGGGGCTCCTGCTCGACGTCTCTCTAAGTGATGCGGAAACTGGCCTTTAGGTCCCGCCCGAAAGAGAGATTTACCCTGAGCATTGCTAGGCACTTGGAGCATCCAGAGTCACCTAGGCCTACTGAGGGCATTTGGAGGATTATGCCCTTCCCCACGTGCAGAACACACTGCATCCAAAAGTTTCATCGCAGAAGGCCGAACTGCGTTCCAAGGGTCTCCCTTGGATTGTCAGAGAAGATAGGTGTATGTGCTGGGTGAGCCCGTTTGTAGTTGGGAAGCCTGGGAAAAGGCAGTATTTCCCCCATTTGAAAGGTAGATAGTGGCGGCCTCGAGGCGGACTGAAAGACAGTGTTGTTACCCGTCTTCCAGTCACCCTTAGGAGTGCCTCCGGGGAGAAAGGGCGTTTTCTCCTATGGATCCAGGTGGTCTCCAGTGCCTTGCTAGGAGCTCATCCCACGCTTGCCCTAGCTCAAGTGCGAAGTCCACGCGACCCCTAGCCTCGAGGTAAGCACGAGTGTTTCCTGTCAGCAGAGCTTTGTGTGCAGCCATCTCCATGAGCCCTGACTCGATGACAGAGCGCTTAAACTCCTCTGCGGCTTTCCGTAGGCCTAGGAGAGTCACGTATGAATGCCCTCCTGAGGGAGAGCACTGTGTGCACTGTGAGTCCCCTTTTGGTTTTCCGAGCAGCATAACACAGAACAGGCTGTTGGGGTCAACTCCTTCTAGGCATGGGGGAGGGCAATGGACGGACTCTCGCTTGCGGAGCAGGCCGTGTACACGTGTTAGGCAGCCCCGGGGCAAGGATTTTTGCCAGCATTACATTCAACCTGGCTCGCCCTCTGGGGAGGCCCTCTGAGGTGCACTGAGAGAAGCCCTGAGCCTCAGGTGCCTCCTGGCAACTCTTACCTGTCACTCTCTATTGTGACGCAAGGTACACTGTAGGCCCGGCCTGAGAGAAAACACAGAAAAACCGGTAGAATTGTGAGGCATTGGGTCGATCCAACGTCACGCAGGCCTGACTGAGTCATTAAGCGGGTAATAATGCTCTCGGTGGCGCGCCAAACAAACACCCCGAGCCCAATGAAGTGCGACCATAGAAAGGCCCAGTGTGGCTGGAAGTCTCCAGTCGTCAGTCAGAGAGTGCTGCTCAAATGTGCTGTGTGGTCAAGTTGGAAACGGGAGAATGCGGGAGGAGCCCGGCTTTGCCCCTTTGGAAAGCAACTTCGTTGCAGCTTCCAAGCCGCCTGAAAATCCACACCACCAGGGTACGCCTCACTCCACAGATGCCTCTGAGGAGCAGTGAGGTTTTCCAAAGGAAACCACGTGCTTGCGATTCCTTCCTGGGAGCTCACCCCGGGAGCATACTGTAGCCCAAGTGCCAACTAAATGTGACCTCCGGTCTCGAGGTAAGGTGCGCAGTTTCCCCCTGCCAGAGATAGTAAGGGTGCACCCGTCTCCAGGAAGTCTTAGTCAGTGGACGCCTTTACCTTTAGTATGCCTCACAGCGCTCAAGACTCTCGCGTGGGCACTTGTTTCCAAGGAAGTACACGGTGTACCCAGAGCCTTCTGAGCACAATCAAGGGATCCACAGCTCTGGGAACATCAGCCCTCACTGTGCAGTTGGAAGGGCCGGGGGCTAAAGTGTTCTCTATGGCTAGCGTTCCAGAGCTTGGAAGCGGCCTCAGGAACGCGGTTCTTGGCAGGCTTTTGTTCCAGGCGTGTCGGCCACATTGAGGAAACCTAAGCTGCCCTGAAAGAAACCACCGGGGCTCCAGTGCAGCTTGGGGGCTCCTGCTCGACGTCTCTCTAAGTGATGCGGAAACTGGCCTTTAGGTCCCGCCCGAAAGAGAGATTTACCCTGAGCATTGCTAGGCACTTGGAGCATCCAGAGTCACCTAGGCCTACTGAGGGCATTTGGAGGATTATGCCCTTCCCCACGTGCAGAACACACTGCATCCAAAAGTTTCATCGCAGAAGGCCGAACTGCGTTCCAAGGGTCTCCCTTGGATTGTCAGAGAAGATAGGTGTATGTGCTGGGTGAGCCCGTTTGTAGTTGGGAAGCCTGGGAAAAGGCAGTATTTCCCCCATTTGAAAGGTAGATAGTGGCGGCCTCGAGGCGGACTGAAAGACAGTGTTGTTACCCGTCTTCCAGTCACCCTTAGGAGTGCCTCCGGGGAGAAAGGGCGTTTTCTCCTATGGATCCAGGTGGTCTCCAGTGCCTTGCTAGGAGCTCATCCCACGCTTGCCCTAGCTCAAGTGCGAAGTCCACGCGACCCCTAGCCTCGAGGTAAGCACGAGTGTTTCCTGTCAGCAGAGCTTTGTGTGCAGCCATCTCCATGAGCCCTGACTCGATGACAGAGCGCTTAAACTCCTCTGCGGCTTTCCGTAGGCCTAGGAGAGTCACGTATGAATGCCCTCCTGAGGGAGAGCACTGTGTGCACTGTGAGTCCCCTTTTGGTTTTCCGAGCAGCATAACACAGAACAGGCTGTTGGGGTCAACTCCTTCTAGGCATGGGGGAGGGCAACGGACGGACTCTCGCTTGCGGAGCAGGCCGTGTACACGTGTTAGGCAGCCCCGGGGCAAGGATTTTTGCCAGCATTACATTCAACCTGGCTCGCCCTCTGGGGAGGCCCTCTGAGGTGCACTGAGAGAAGCCCTGAGCCTCAGGTGCCTCCTGGCAACTCTTACCTGTCACTCTCTATTGTGACGCAAGGTACACTGTAGGCCCGGCCTGAGAGAAAACACCGAAAAACCGGTAGAATTGTGAGGCATTGGGCCGATCCAACGTCACGCAGGCCTGACTGAGTCATTAAGCGGGTAATAATGCTCTCGGTGGCGCGCCAAACAAACACCCCGAGCCCAATGAAGTGCGACCATAGAAAGGCCCAGTGTGGCTGGAAGTCTCCAGTCGTCAGTCAGAGAGTGCTGCTCAAATGTGCTGTGTGGTCAAGTTGGAAACGGGAGAATGCGGGAGGAGCCCGGCTTTGCCCCTTTGGAAAGCAACTTCGTTGCAGCTTCCAAGCCGCCTGAAAATCCACACCACCAGGGTACGCCTCACTCCACAGATGCCTCTGAGGAGCAGTGAGGTTCTCCAAAGGAAACCACGTGCTTGCGATTCCTTCCTGGGAGCTCACCCCGGGAGCATACTGTAGCCAAAGTGCCAACTAAATGTGACCTCCGGTCTCGAGGTAAGGTGCGCAGTTTCCCCCTGCCAGAGATAGTAGGGGTGCACCCGTCTCCAGGAAGTCTTAGTCAGTGGACGCCTTTACCTTTAGTATGCCTCACAGCGCTCAAGACTCTCGCGTGGGCACTTGTTTCCAAGGAAGTACACGGTGTACCCAGAGCCTTCTGAGCACAATCAAGGGATCCACAGCTCTGGGAACATCAGCCCTCACTGTGCAGTTGGAAGGGCCGGGGGCTAATGTGTTCTCTATGGCTAGCGTTCCAGAGCTTGGAAGCGGCCTCAGGAACGCGGTTCTTGGCAGGCTTTTGTTCCAGGCGTGTCGGCCACATTGAGGAAACCTAAGCTGCCCTGAAAGAAACCACCGGGGCTCCAGTGCAGCTTGGGGGCTCCTGCTCGACGTCTCTCTAAGTGATGCGGAAACTGGCCTTTAGGTCCCGCCCGAAAGAGAGATTTACCCTGAGCATTGCTAGGCACTTGGAGCATCCAGAGTCACCTAGGCCTACTGAGGGCATTTGGAGGATTATGCCCTTCCCCACGTGCAGAACACACTGCATCCAAAAGTTTCATCGCAGAAGGCCGAACTGCGTTCCAAGGGTCTCCCTTGGATTGTCAGAGAAGATAGGTGTATGTGCTGGGTGAGCCCGTTTGTAGTTGGGAAGCCTGGGAAAAGGCAGTATTTCCCCCATTTGAAAGGTAGATAGTGGCGGCCTCGAGGCGGACTGAAAGACAGTGTTGTTACCCGTCTTCCAGTCACCCTTAGGAGTGCCTCCGGGGAGAAAGGGCGTTTTCTCCTATGGATCCAGGTGGTCTCCAGTGCCTTGCTAGGAGCTCATCCCACGCTTGCCCTAGCTCAAGTGCGAAGTCCACGCGACCCCTAGCCTCGAGGTAAGCACGAGTGTTTCCTGTCAGCAGAGCTTTGTGTGCAGCCATCTCCATGAGCCCTGACTCGATGACAGAGCGCTTAAACTCCTCTGCGGCTTTCCGTAGGCCTAGGAGAGTCACGTATGAATGCCCTCCTGAGGGAGAGCACTGTGTGCACTGTGAGTCCCCTTTTGGTTTTCCGAGCAGCATAACACAGAACAGGCTGTTGGGGTCAACTCCTTCTAGGCATGGGGGAGGGCAACGGACGGACTCTCGCTTGCGGAGCAGGCCGTGTACACGTGTTAGGCAGCCCCGGGGCAAGGATTTTTGCCAGCATTACATTCAACCTGGCTCGCCCTCTGGGGAGGCCCTCTGAGGTGCACTGAGAGAAGCCCTGAGCCTCAGGTGCCTCCTGGCAACTCTTACCTGTCACTCTCTATTGTGACGCAAGGTACACTGTAGGCCCGGCCTGAGAGAAAACACCGAAAAACCGGTAGAATTGTGAGGCATTGGGCCGATCCAACGTCACGCAGGCCTGACTGAGTCATTAAGCGGGTAATAATGCTCTCGGTGGCGCGCCAAACAAACACCCCGAGCCCAATGAAGTGCGACCATAGAAAGGCCCAGTGTGGCTGGAAGTCTCCAGTCGTCAGTCAGAGAGTGCTGCTCAAATGTGCTGTGTGGTCAAGTTGGAAACGGGAGAATGCGGGAGGAGCCCGGCTTTGCCCCTTTGGAAAGCAACTTCGTTGCAGCTTCCAAGCCGCCTGAAAATCCACACCACCAGGGTACGCCTCACTCCACAGATGCCTCTGAGGAGCAGTGAGGTTCTCCAAAGGAAACCACGTGCTTGCGATTCCTTCCTGGGAGCTCACCCCGGGAGCATACTGTAGCCAAAGTGCCAACTAAATGTGACCTCCGGTCTCGAGGTAAGGTGCGCAGTTTCCCCCTGCCAGAGATAGTAGGGGTGCACCCGTCTCCAGGAAGTCTTAGTCAGTGGACGCCTTTACCTTTAGTATGCCTCACAGCGCTCAAGACTCTCGCGTGGGCACTTGTTTCCAAGGAAGTACACGGTGTACCCAGAGCCTTCTGAGCACAATCAAGGGATCCACAGCTCTGGGAACATCAGCCCTCACTGTGCAGTTGGAAGGGCCGGGGGCTAATGTGTTCTCTATGGCTAGCGTTCCAGAGCTTGGAAGCGGCCTCAGGAACGCGGTTCTTGGCAGGCTTTTGTTCCAGGCGTGTCGGCCACATTGAGGAAACCTAAGCTGCCCTGAAAGAAACCACCGGGGCTCCAGTGCAGCTTGGGGGCTCCTGCTCGACGTCTCTCTAAGTGATGCGGAAACTGGCCTTTAGGTCCCGCCCGAAAGAGAGATTTACCCTGAGCATTGCTAGGCACTTGGAGCATCCAGAGTCACCTAGGCCTACTGAGGGCATTTGGAGGATTATGCCCTTCCCCACGTGCAGAACACACTGCATCCAAAAGTTTCATCGCAGAAGGCCGAACTGCGTTCCAAGGGTCTCCCTTGGATTGTCAGAGAAGATAGGTGTATGTGCTGGGTGAGCCCGTTTGTAGTTGGGAAGCCTGGGAAAAGGCAGTATTTCCCCCATTTGAAAGGTAGATAGTGGCGGCCTCGAGGCGGACTGAAAGACAGTGTTGTTACCCGTCTTCCAGTCACCCTTAGGAGTGCCTCCGGGGAGAAAGGGCGTTTTCTCCTATGGATCCAGGTGGTCTCCAGTGCCTTGCTAGGAGCTCATCCCACGCTTGCCCTAGCTCAAGTGCGAAGTCCACGCGACCCCTAGCCTCGAGGTAAGCACGAGTGTTTCCTGTCAGCAGAGCTTTGTGTGCAGCCATCTCCATGAGCCCTGACTCGATGACAGAGCGCTTAAACTCCTCTGCGGCTTTCCGTAGGCCTAGGAGAGTCACGTATGAATGCCCTCCTGAGGGAGAGCACTGTGTGCACTGTGAGTCCCCTTTTGGTTTTCCGAGCAGCATAACACAGAACAGGCTGTTGGGGTCAACTCCTTCTAGGCATGGGGGAGGGCAACGGACGGACTCTCGCTTGCGGAGCAGGCCGTGTACACGTGTTAGGCAGCCCCGGGGCAAGGATTTTTGCCAGCATTACATTCAACCTGGCTCGCCCTCTGGGGAGGCCCTCTGAGGTGCACTGAGAGAAGCCCTGAGCCTCAGGTGCCTCCTGGCAACTCTTACCTGTCACTCTCTATTGTGACGCAAGGTACACTGTAGGCCCGGCCTGAGAGAAAACACCGAAAAACCGGTAGAATTGTGAGGCATTGGGCCGATCCAACGTCACGCAGGCCTGACTGAGTCATTAAGCGGGTAATAATGCTCTCGGTGGCGCGCCAAACAAACACCCCGAGCCCAATGAAGTGCGACCATAGAAAGGCCCAGTGTGGCTGGAAGTCTCCAGTCGTCAGTCAGAGAGTGCTGCTCAAATGTGCTGTGTGGTCAAGTTGGAAACGGGAGAATGCGGGAGGAGCCCGGCTTTGCCCCTTTGGAAAGCAACTTCGTTGCAGCTTCCAAGCCGCCTGAAAATCCACACCACCAGGGTACGCCTCACTCCACAGATGCCTCTGAGGAGCAGTGAGGTTCTCCAAAGGAAACCACGTGCTTGCGATTCCTTCCTGGGAGCTCACCCCGGGAGCATACTGTAGCCAAAGTGCCAACTAAATGTGACCTCCGGTCTCGAGGTAAGGTGCGCAGTTTCCCCCTGCCAGAGATAGTAGGGGTGCAGCCGTCTCCAGGAAGTCTTAGTCAGTGGACGCCTTTACCTTTAGTATGCCTCACAGCGCTCAAGACTCTCGCGTGGGCACTTGTTTCCAAGGAAGTACACGGTGTACCCAGAGCCTTCTGAGCACAATCAAGGGATCCACAGCTCTGGGAACATCAGCCCTCACTGTGCAGTTGGAAGGGCCGGGGGCTAATGTGTTCTCTATGGCTAGCGTTCCAGAGCTTGGAAGCGGCCTCAGGAACGCGGTTCTTGGCAGGCTTTTGTTCCAGGCGTGTCGGCCACACTGAGGAAACCTAAGCTGCCCTGAAAGAAACCACCGGGGCTCCAGTGCAGCTTGGGGGCTCCTGCTCGACGTCTCTCTAAGTGATGCGGAAACTGGCCTTTAGGTCCCGCCCGAAAGAGAGATTTACCCTGAGCATTGCTAGGCACTTGGAGCATCCAGAGTCACCTAGGCCTACTGAGGGCATTTGGAGGATTATGCCCTTCCCCACGTGCAGAACACACTGCATCCAAAAGTTTCATCGCAGAAGGCCGAACTGCGTTCCAAGGGTCTCCCTTGGATTGTCAGAGAAGATAGGTGTATGTGCTGGGTGAGCCCGTTTGTAGTTGGGAAGCCTGGGAAAAGGCAGTATTTCCCCCATTTGAAAGGTAGATAGTGGCGGCCTCGAGGCGGACTGAAAGACAGTGTTGTTACCCGTCTTCCAGTCACCCTTAGGAGTGCCTCCGGGGAGAAAGGGCGTTTTCTCCTATGGATCCAGGTGGTCTCCAGTGCCTTGCTAGGAGCTCATCCCACGCTTGCCCTAGCTCAAGTGCGAAGTCCACGCGACCCCTAGCCTCGAGGTAAGCACGAGTGTTTCCTGTCAGCAGAGCTTTGTGTGCAGCCATCTCCATGAGCCCTGACTCGATGACAGAGCGCTTAAACTCCTCTGCGGCTTTCCGTAGGCCTAGGAGAGTCACGTATGAATGCCCTCCTGAGGGAGAGCACTGTGTGCACTGTGAGTCCCCTTTTGGTTTTCCGAGCAGCATAACACAGAACAGGCTGTTGGGGTCAACTCCTTCTAGGCATGGGGGAGGGCAACGGACGGACTCTCGCTTGCGGAGCAGGCCGTGTACACGTGTTAGGCAGCCCCGGGGCAAGGATTTTTGCCAGCATTACATTCAACCTGGCTCGCCCTCTGGGGAGGCCCTCTGAGGTGCACTGAGAGAAGCCCTGAGCCTCAGGTGCCTCCTGGCAACTCTTACCTGTCACTCTCTATTGTGACGCAAGGTACACTGTAGGCCCGGCCTGAGAGAAAACACCGAAAAACCGGTAGAATTGTGAGGCATTGGGCCGATCCAACGTCACGCAGGCCTGACTGAGTCATTAAGCGGCTAATAATGCTCTCGGTGGCGCGCCAAACAAACACCCCGAGCCCAATGAAGTGCGACCATAGAAAGGCCCAGTGTGGCTGGAAGTCTCCAGTCGTCAGTCAGAGAGTGCTGCTCAAATGTGCTGTGTGGTCAAGTTGGAAACGGGAGAATGCGGGAGGAGCCCGGCTTTGCCCCTTTGGAAAGCAACTTCGTTGCAGCTTCCAAGCCGCCTGAAAATCCACACCACCAGGGTACGCCTCACTCCACAGATGCCTCTGAGGAGCAGTGAGGTTCTCCAAAGGAAACCACGTGCTTGCGATTCCTTCCTGGGAGCTCACCCCGGGAGCATACTGTAGCCCAAGTGCCAACTAAATGTGACCTCCGGTCTCGAGGTAAGGTGCGCAGTTTCCCCCTGCCAGAGATAGTAGGGGTGCACCCGTCTCCAGGAAGTCTTAGTCAGTGGACGCCTTTACCTTTAGTATGCCTCACAGCGCTCAAGACTCTCGCGTGGGCACTTGTTTCCAAGGAAGTACACGGTGTACCCAGAGCCTTCTGAGCACAATCAAGGGATCCACAGCTCTGGGAACATCAGCCCTCACTGTGCAGTTGGAAGGGCCGGGGGCTAATGTGTTCTCTATGGCTAGCGTTCCAGAGCTTGGAAGCGGCCTCAGGAACGCGGTTCTTGGCAGGCTTTTGTTCCAGGCGTGTCGGCCACACTGAGGAAACCTAAGCTGCCCTGAAAGAAACCACCGGGGCTCCAGTGCAGCTTGGGGGCTCCTGCTCGACGTCTCTCTAAGTGATGCGGAAACTGGCCTTTAGGTCCCGCCCGAAAGAGAGATTTACCCTGAGCATTGCTAGGCACTTGGAGCATCCAGAGTCACCTAGGCCTACTGAGGGCATTTGGAGGATTATGCCCTTCCCCACGTGCAGAACACACTGCATCCAAAAGTTTCATCGCAGAAGGCCGAACTGCGTTCCAAGGGTCTCCCTTGGATTGTCAGAGAAGATAGGTGTATGTGCTGGGTGAGCCCGTTTGTAGTTGGGAAGCCTGGGAAAAGGCAGTATTTCCCCCATTTGAAAGGTAGATAGTGGCGGCCTCGAGGCGGACTGAAAGACAGTGTTGTTACCCGTCTTCCAGTCACCCTTAGGAGTGCCTCCGGGGAGAAAGGGCGTTTTCTCCTATGGATCCAGGTGGTCTCCAGTGCCTTGCTAGGAGCTCATCCCACGCTTGCCCTAGCTCAAGTGCGAAGTCCACGCGACCCCTAGCCTCGAGGTAAGCACGAGTGTTTCCTGTCAGCAGAGCTTTGTGTGCAGCCATCTCCATGAGCCCTGACTCGATGACAGAGCACTTAAACTCCTCTGCGGCTTTCCGTAGGCCTAGGAGAGTCACGTATGAATGCCCTCCTGAGGGAGAGCACTGTGTGCACTGTGAGTCCCCTTTTGGTTTTCCGAGCAGCATAACACAGAACAGGCTGTTGGGGTCAACTCCTTCTAGGCATGGGGGAGGGCAACGGACGGACTCTCGCTTGCGGAGCAGGCCGTGTACACGTGTTAGGCAGCCCCGGGGCAAGGATTTTTGCCAGCATTACATTCAACCTGGCTCGCCCTCTGGGGAGGCCCTCTGAGGTGCACTGAGAGAAGCCCTGAGCCTCAGGTGCCTCCTGGCAACTCTTACCTGTCACTCTCTATTGTGACGCAAGGTACACTGTAGGCCCGGCCTGAGAGAAAACACCGAAAAACCGGTAGAATTGTGAGGCATTGGGCCGATCCAACGTCACGCAGGCCTGACTGAGTCATTAAGCGGGTAATAATGCTCTCGGTGGCGCGCCAAACAAACACCCCGAGCCCAATGAAGTGCGACCATAGAAAGGCCCAGTGTGGCTGGAAGTCTCCAGTCGTCAGTCAGAGAGTGCTGCTCAAATGTGCTGTGTGGTCAAGTTGGAAACGGGAGAATGCGGGAGGAGCCCGGCTTTGCCCCTTTGGAAAGCAACTTCGTTGCAGCTTCCAAGCCGCCTGAAAATCCACACCACCAGGGTACGCCTCACTCCACAGATGCCTCTGAGGAGCAGTGAGGTTTTCCAAAGGAAACCACGTGCTTGCGATTCCTTCCTGGGAGCTCACCCCGGGAGCATACTGTAGCCCAAGTGCCAACTAAATGTGACCTCCGGTCTCGAGGTAAGGTGCGCAGTTTCCCCCTGCCAGAGATAGTAGGGGTGCACCCGTCTCCAGGAAGTCTTAGTCAGTGGACGCCTTTACCTTTAGTATGCCTCACAGCGCTCAAGACTCTCGCGTGGGCACTTGTTTCCAAGGAAGTACACGGTGTACCCAGAGCCTTCTGAGCACAATCAAGGGATCCACAGCTCTGGGAACATCAGCCCTCACTGTGCAGTTGGAAGGGCCGGGGGCTAATGTGTTCTCTATGGCTAGCGTTCCAGAGCTTGGAAGCGGCCTCAGGAACGCGGTTCTTGGCAGGCTTTTGTTCCAGGCGTGTCGGCCACACTGAGGAAACCTAAGCTGCCCTGAAAGAAACCACCGGGCCTCCAGTGCAGCTTGGGGGCTCCTGCTCGACGTCTCTCTAAGTGATGCGGAAACTGGCCTTTAGGTCCCGCCCGAAAGAGAGATTTACCCTGAGCATTGCTAGGCACTTGGAGCATCCAGAGTCACCTAGGCCTACTGAGGGCATTTGGAGGATTATGCCCTTCCCCACGTGCAGAACACACTGCATCCAAAAGTTTCATCGCAGAAGGCCGAACTGCGTTCCAAGGGTCTCCCTTGGATTGTCAGAGAAGATAGGTGTATGTGCTGGGTGAGCCCGTTTGTAGTTGGGAAGCCTGGGAAAAGGCAGTATTTCCCCCATTTGAAAGGTAGATAGTGGCGGCCTCGAGGCGGACTGAAAGACAGTGTTGTTACCCGTCTTCCAGTCACCCTTAGGAGTGCCTCCGGGGAGAAAGGGCGTTTTCTCCTATGGATCCAGGTGGTCTCCAGTGCCTTGCTAGGAGCTCATCCCACGCTTGCCCTAGCTCAAGTGCGAAGTCCACGCGACCCCTAGCCTCGAGGTAAGCACGAGTGTTTCCTGTCAGCAGAGCTTTGTGTGCAGCCATCTCCATGAGCCCTGACTCGATGACAGAGCGCTTAAACTCCTCTGCGGCTTTCCGTAGGCCTAGGAGAGTCACGTATGAATGCCCTCCTGAGGGAGAGCACTGTGTGCACTGTGAGTCCCCTTTTGGTTTTCCGAGCAGCATAACACAGAACAGGCTGTTGGGGTCAACTCCTTCTAGGCATGGGGGAGGGCAACGGACGGACTCTCGCTTGCGGAGCAGGCCGTGTACACGTGTTAGGCAGCCCCGGGGCAAGGATTTTTGCCAGCATTACATTCAACCTGGCTCGCCCTCTGGGGAGGCCCTCTGAGGTGCACTGAGAGAAGCCCTGAGCCTCAGGTGCCTCCTGGCAACTCTTACCTGTCACTCTCTATTGTGACGCAAGGTACACTGTAGGCCCGGCCTGAGAGAAAACACCGAAAAACCGGTAGAATTGTGAGGCATTGGGCCGATCCAACGTCACGCAGGCCTGACTGAGTCATTAAGCGGCTAATAATGCTCTCGGTGGCGCGCCAAACAAACACCCCGAGCCCAATGAAGTGCGACCATAGAAAGGCCCAGTGTGGCTGGAAGTCTCCAGTCGTCAGTCAGAGAGTGCTGCTCAAATGTGCTGTGTGGTCAAGTTGGAAACGGGAGAATGCGGGAGGAGCCCGGCTTTGCCCCTTTGGAAAGCAACTTCGTTGCAGCTTCCAAGCCGCCTGAAAATCCACACCACCAGGGTACGCCTCACTCCACAGATGCCTCTGAGGAGCCGTGAGGTTTTCCAAAGGAAACCACGTGCTTGCGATTCCTTCCTGGGAGCTCACCCCGGGAGCATACTGTAGCCCAAGTGCCAACTAAATGTGACTTCCGGTCTCGAGGTAAGGTGCGCAGTTTCCCCCTGCCAGAGATAGTAGGGGTGCACCCGTCTCCAGGAAGTCTTAGTCAGTGGACGCCTTTACCTTTAGTATGCCTCACAGCGCTCAAGACTCTCGCGTGGGCACTTGTTTCCAAGGAAGTACACGGTGTACCCAGAGCCTTCTGAGCACAATCAAGGGATCCACAGCTCTGGGAACATCAGCCCTCACTGTGCAGTTGGAAGGGCCGGGGGCTAATGTGTTCTCTATGGCTAGCGTTCCAGAGCTTGGAAGCGGCCTCAGGAACGCGGTTCTTGGCAGGCTTTTGTTCCAGGCGTGTCGGCCACACTGAGGAAACCTAAGCTGCCCTGAAAGAAACCACCGGGCCTCCAGTGCAGCTTGGGGGCTCCTGCTCGACGTCTCTCTAAGTGATGCGGAAACTGGCCTTTAGGTCCCGCCCGAAAGAGAGATTTACCCTGAGCATTGCTAGGCACTTGGAGCATCCAGAGTCACCTAGGCCTACTGAGGGCATTTGGAGGATTATGCCCTTCCCCACGTGCAGAACACACTGCATCCAAAAGTTTCATCGCAGAAGGCCGAACTGCGTTCCAAGGGTCTCCCTTGGATTGTCAGAGAAGATAGGTGTATGTGCTGGGTGAGCCCGTTTGTAGTTGGGAAGCCTGGGAAAAGGCAGTATTTCCCCCATTTGAAAGGTAGATAGTGGCGGCCTCGAGGCGGACTGAAAGACAGTGTTGTTACCCGTCTTCCAGTCACCCTTAGGAGTGCCTCCGGGGAGAAAGGGCGTTTTCTCCTATGGATCCAGGTGGTCTCCAGTGCCTTGCTAGGAGCTCATCCCACGCTTGCCCTAGCTCAAGTGCGAAGTCCACGCGACCCCTAGCCTCGAGGTAAGCACGAGTGTTTCCTGTCAGCAGAGCTTTGTGTGCAGCCATCTCCATGAGCCCTGACTCGATGACAGAGCGCTTAAACTCCTCTGCGGCTTTCCGTAGGCCTAGGAGAGTCACGTATGAATGCCCTCCTGAGGGAGAGCACTGTGTGCACTGTGAGTCCCCTTTTGGTTTTCCGAGCAGCATAACACAGAACAGGCTGTTGGGGTCAACTCCTTCTAGGCATGGGGGAGGGCAACGGACGGACTCTCGCTTGCGGAGCAGGCCGTGTACACGTGTTAGGCAGCCCCGGGGCAAGGATTTTTGCCAGCATTACATTCAACCTGGCTCGCCCTCTGGGGAGGCCCTCTGAGGTGCACTGAGAGAAGCCCTGAGCCTCAGGTGCCTCCTGGCAACTCTTACCTGTCACTCTCTATTGTGACGCAAGGTACACTGTAGGCCCGGCCTGAGAGAAAACACCGAAAAACCGGTAGAATTGTGAGGCATTGGGCCGATCCAACGTCACGCAGGCCTGACTGAGTCATTAAGCGGCTAATAATGCTCTCGGTGGCGCGCCAAACAAACACCCCGAGCCCAATGAAGTGCGACCATAGAAAGGCCCAGTGTGGCTGGAAGTCTCCAGTCGTCAGTCAGAGAGTGCTGCTCAAATGTGCTGTGTGGTCAAGTTGGAAACGGGAGAATGCGGGAGGAGCCCGGCTTTGCCCCTTTGGAAAGCAACTTCGTTGCAGCTTCCAAGCCGCCTGAAAATCCACACCACCAGGGTACGCCTCACTCCACAGATGCCTCTGAGGAGCCGTGAGGTTTTCCAAAGGAAACCACGTGCTTGCGATTCCTTCCTGGGAGCTCACCCCGGGAGCATACTGTAGCCCAAGTGCCAACTAAATGTGACTTCCGGTCTCGAGGTAAGGTGCGCAGTTTCCCCCTGCCAGAGATAGTAGGGGTGCACCCGTCTCCAGGAAGTCTTAGTCAGTGGACGCCTTTACCTTTAGTATGCCTCACAGCGCTCAAGACTCTCGCGTGGGCACTTGTTTCCAAGGAAGTACACGGTGTACCCAGAGCCTTCTGAGCACAATCAAGGGATCCACAGCTCTGGGAACATCAGCCCTCACTGTGCAGTTGGAAGGGCCGGGGGCTAATGTGTTCTCTATGGCTAGCGTTCCAGAGCTTGGAAGCGGCCTCAGGAACGCGGTTCTTGGCAGGCTTTTGTTCCAGGCGTGTCGGCCACACTGAGGAAACCTAAGCTGCCCTGAAAGAAACCACCGGGCCTCCAGTGCAGCTTGGGGGCTCCTGCTCGACGTCTCTCTAAGTGATGCGGAAACTGGCCTTTAGGTCCCGCCCGAAAGAGAGATTTACCCTGAGCATTGCTAGGCACTTGGAGCATCCAGAGTCACCTAGGCCTACTGAGGGCATTTGGAGGATTATGCCCTTCCCCACGTGCAGAACACACTGCATCCAAAAGTTTCATCGCAGAAGGCCGAACTGCGTTCCAAGGGTCTCCCTTGGATTGTCAGAGAAGATAGGTGTATGTGCTGGGTGAGCCCGTTTGTAGTTGGGAAGCCTGGGAAAAGGCAGTATTTCCCCCATTTGAAAGGTAGATAGTGGCGGCCTCGAGGCGGACTGAAAGACAGTGTTGTTACCCGTCTTCCAGTCACCCTTAGGAGTGCCTCCGGGGAGAAAGGGCGTTTTCTCCTATGGATCCAGGTGGTCTCCAGTGCCTTGCTAGGAGCTCATCCCACGCTTGCCCTAGCTCAAGTGCGAAGTCCACGCGACCCCTAGCCTCGAGGTAAGCACGAGTGTTTCCTGTCAGCAGAGCTTTGTGTGCAGCCATCTCCATGAGCCCTGACTCGATGACAGAGCGCTTAAACTCCTCTGCGGCTTTCCGTAGGCCTAGGAGAGTCACGTATGAATGCCCTCCTGAGGGAGAGCACTGTGTGCACTGTGAGTCCCCTTTTGGTTTTCCGAGCAGCATAACACAGAACAGGCTGTTGGGGTCAACTCCTTCTAGGCATGGGGGAGGGCAACGGACGGACTCTCGCTTGCGGAGCAGGCCGTGTACACGTGTTAGGCAGCCCCGGGGCAAGGATTTTTGCCAGCATTACATTCAACCTGGCTCGCCCTCTGGGGAGGCCCTCTGAGGTGCACTGAGAGAAGCCCTGAGCCTCAGGTGCCTCCTGGCAACTCTTACCTGTCACTCTCTATTGTGACGCAAGGTACACTGTAGGCCCGGCCTGAGAGAAAACACAGAAAAACCGGTAGAATTGTGAGGCATTGGGCCGATCCAACGTCACGCAGGCCTGACTGAGTCATTAAGCGGCTAATAATGCTCTCGGTGGCGCGCCAAACAAACACCCCGAGCCCAATGAAGTGCGACCATAGAAAGGCCCAGTGTGGCTGGAAGTCTCCAGTCGTCAGTCAGAGAGTGCTGCTCAAATGTGCTGTGTGGTCAAGTTGGAAACGGGAGAATGCGGGAGGAGCCCGGCTTTGCCCCTTTGGAAAGCAACTTCGTTGCAGCTTCCAAGCCGCCTGAAAATCCACACCACCAGGGTACGCCTCACTCCACAGATGCCTCTGAGGAGCAGTGAGGATTTCCAAAGGAAACCACGTGCTTGCGATTCCTTCCTGGGAGCTCACCCCGGGAGCATACTGTAGCCCAAGTGCCAACTAAATGTGACCTCCGGTCTCGAGGTAAGGTGCGCAGTTTCCCCCTGCCAGAGATAGTAGGGGTGCACCCGTCTCCAGGAAGTCTTAGTCAGTGGACGCCTTTACCTTTAGTATGCCTCACAGCGCTCAAGACTCTCGCGTGGGCACTTGTTTCCAAGGAAGTACACGGTGTACCCAGAGCCTTCTGAGCACAATCAAGGGATCCACAGCTCTGGGAACATCAGCCCTCACTGTGCAGTTGGAAGGGCCGGGGGCTAATGTGTTCTCTATGGCTAGCGTTCCAGAGCTTGGAAGCGGCCTCAGGAACGCGGTTCTTGGCAGGCTTTTGTTCCAGGCGTGTCGGCCACACTGAGGAAACCTAAGCTGCCCTGAAAGAAACCACCGGGCCTCCAGTGCAGCTTGGGGGCTCCTGCTCGACGTCTCTCTAAGTGATGCGGAAACTGGCCTTTAGGTCCCGCCCGAAAGAGAGATTTACCCTGAGCATTGCTAGGCACTTGGAGCATCCAGAGTCACCTAGGCCTACTGAGGGCATTTGGAGGATTATGCCCTTCCCCACGTGCAGAACACACTGCATCCAAAAGTTTCATCGCAGAAGGCCGAACTGCGTTCCAAGGGTCTCCCTTGGATTGTCAGAGAAGATAGGTGTATGTGCTGGGTGAGCCCGTTTGTAGTTGGGAAGCCTGGGAAAAGGCAGTATTTCCCCCATTTGAAAGGTAGATAGTGGCGGCCTCGAGGCGGACTGAAAGACAGTGTTGTTACCCGTCTTCCAGTCACCCTTAGGAGTGCCTCCGGGGAGAAAGGGCGTTTTCTCCTATGGATCCAGGTGGTCTCCAGTGCCTTGCTAGGAGCTCATCCCACGCTTGCCCTAGCTCAAGTGCGAAGTCCACGCGACCCCTAGCCTCGAGGTAAGCACGAGTGTTTCCTGTCAGCAGAGCTTTGTGTGCAGCCATCTCCATGAGCCCTGACTCGATGACAGAGCGCTTAAACTCCTCTGCGGCTTTCCGTAGGCCTAGGAGAGTCACGTATGAATGCCCTCCTGAGGGAGAGCACTGTGTGCACTGTGAGTCCCCTTTTGGTTTTCCGAGCAGCATAACACAGAACAGGCTGTTGGGGTCAACTCCTTCTAGGCATGGGGGAGGGCAATGGACGGACTCTCGCTTGCGGAGCAGGCCGTGTACACGTGTTAGGCAGCCCCGGGGCAAGGATTTTTGCCAGCATTACATTCAACCTGGCTCGCCCTCTGGGGAGGCCCTCTGAGGTGCACTGAGAGAAGCCCTGAGCCTCAGGTGCCTCCTGGCAACTCTTACCTGTCACTCTCTATTGTGACGCAAGGTACACTGTAGGCCCGGCCTGAGAGAAAACACCGAAAAACCGGTAGAATTGTGAGGCATTGGGTCGATCCAACGTCACGCAGGCCTGACTGAGTCATTAAGCGGGTAATAATGCTCTCGGTGGCGCGCCAAACAAACACCCCGAGCCCAATGAAGTGCGACCATAGAAAGGCCCAGTGTGGCTGGAAGTCTCCAGTCGTCAGTCAGAGAGTGCTGCTCAAATGTGCTGTGTGGTCAAGTTGGAAACGGGAGAATGCGGGAGGAGCCCGGCTTTGCCCCTTTGGAAAGCAACTTCGTTGCAGCTTCCAAGCCGCCTGAAAATCCACACCACCAGGGTACGCCTCACTCCACAGATGCCTCTGAGGAGCAGTGAGGTTTTCCAAAGGAAACCACGTGCTTGCGATTCCTTCCTGGGAGCTCACCCCGGGAGCATACTGTAGCCCAAGTGCCAACTAAATGTGACCTCCGGTCTCGAGGTAAGGTGCGCAGTTTCCCCCTGCCAGAGATAGTAGGGGTGCACCCGTCTCCAGGAAGTCTTAGTCAGTGGACGCCTTTACCTTTAGTATGCCTCACAGCGCTCAAGACTCTCGCGTGGGCACTTGTTTCCAAGGAAGTACACGGTGTACCCAGAGCCTTCTGAGCACAATCAAGGGATCCACAGCTCTGGGAACATCAGCCCTCACTGTGCAGTTGGAAGGGCCGGGGGCTAAAGTGTTCTCTATGGCTAGCGTTCCAGAGCTTGGAAGCGGCCTCAGGAACGCGGTTCTTGGCAGGCTTTTGTTCCAGGCGTGTCGGCCACATTGAGGAAACCTAAGCTGCCCTGAAAGAAACCACCGGGGCTCCAGTGCAGCTTGGGGGCTCCTGCTCGACGTCTCTCTAAGTGATGCGGAAACTGGCCTTTAGGTCCCGCCCGAAAGAGAGATTTACCCTGAGCATTGCTAGGCACTTGGAGCATCCAGAGTCACCTAGGCCTACTGAGGGCATTTGGAGGATTATGCCCTTCCCCACGTGCAGAACACACTGCATCCAAAAGTTTCATCGCAGAAGGCCGAACTGCGTTCCAAGGGTCTCCCTTGGATTGTCAGAGAAGATAGGTGTATGTGCTGGGTGAGCCCGTTTGTAGTTGGGAAGCCTGGGAAAAGGCAGTATTTCCCCCATTTGAAAGGTAGATAGTGGCGGCCTCGAGGCGGACTGAAAGACAGTGTTGTTACCCGTCTTCCAGTCACCCTTAGGAGTGCCTCCGGGGAGAAAGGGCGTTTTCTCCTATGGATCCAGGTGGTCTCCAGTGCCTTGCTAGGAGCTCATCCCACGCTTGCCCTAGCTCAAGTGCGAAGTCCACGCGACCCCTAGCCTCGAGGTAAGCACGAGTGTTTCCTGTCAGCAGAGCTTTGTGTGCAGCCATCTCCATGAGCCCTGACTCGATGACAGAGCGCTTAAACTCCTCTGCGGCTTTCCGTAGGCCTAGGAGAGTCACGTATGAATGCCCTCCTGAGGGAGAGCACTGTGTGCACTGTGAGTCCCCTTTTGGTTTTCCGAGCAGCATAACACAGAACAGGCTGTTGGGGTCAACTCCTTCTAGGCATGGGGGAGGGCAACGGACGGACTCTCGCTTGCGGAGCAGGCCGTGTACACGTGTTAGGCAGCCCCGGGGCAAGGATTTTTGCCAGCATTACATTCAACCTGGCTCGCCCTCTGGGGAGGCCCTCTGAGGTGCACTGAGAGAAGCCCTGAGCCTCAGGTGCCTCCTGGCAACTCTTACCTGTCACTCTCTATTGTGACGCAAGGTACACTGTAGGCCCGGCCTGAGAGAAAACACCGAAAAACCGGTAGAATTGTGAGGCATTGGGCCGATCCAACGTCACGCAGGCCTGACTGAGTCATTAAGCGGGTAATAATGCTCTCGGTGGCGCGCCAAACAAACACCCCGAGCCCAATGAAGTGCGACCATAGAAAGGCCCAGTGTGGCTGGAAGTCTCCAGTCGTCAGTCAGAGAGTGCTGCTCAAATGTGCTGTGTGGTCAAGTTGGAAACGGGAGAATGCGGGAGGAGCCCGGCTTTGCCCCTTTGGAAAGCAACTTCGTTGCAGCTTCCAAGCCGCCTGAAAATCCACACCACCAGGGTACGCCTCACTCCACAGATGCCTCTGAGGAGCAGTGAGGTTTTCCAAAGGAAACCACGTGCTTGCGATTCCTTCCTGGGAGCTCACCCCGGGAGCATACTGTAGCCCAAGTGCCAACTAAATGTGACCTCCGGTCTCGAGGTAAGGTGCGCAGTTTCCCCCTGCCAGAGATAGTAGGGGTGCACCCGTCTCCAGGAAGTCTTAGTCAGTGGACGCCTTTACCTTTAGTATGCCTCACAGCGCTCAAGACTCTCGCGTGGGCACTTGTTTCCAAGGAAGTACACGGTGTACCCAGAGCCTTCTGAGCACAATCAAGGGATCCACAGCTCTGGGAACATCAGCCCTCACTGTGCAGTTGGAAGGGCCGGGGGCTAATGTGTTCTCTATGGCTAGCGTTCCAGAGCTTGGAAGCGGCCTCAGGAACGCGGTTCTTGGCAGGCTTTTGTTCCAGGCGTGTCGGCCACACTGAGGAAACCTAAGCTGCCCTGAAAGAAACCACCGGGCCTCCAGTGCAGCTTGGGGGCTCCTGCTCGACGTCTCTCTAAGTGATGCGGAAACTGGCCTTTAGGTCCCGCCCGAAAGAGAGATTTACCCTGAGCATTGCTAGGCACTTGGAGCATCCAGAGTCACCTAGGCCTACTGAGGGCATTTGGAGGATTATGCCCTTCCCCACGTGCAGAACACACTGCATCCAAAAGTTTCATCGCAGAAGGCCGAACTGCGTTCCAAGGGTCTCCCTTGGATTGTCAGAGAAGATAGGTGTATGTGCTGGGTGAGCCCGTTTGTAGTTGGGAAGCCTGGGAAAAGGCAGTATTTCCCCCATTTGAAAGGTAGATAGTGGCGGCCTCGAGGCGGACTGAAAGACAGTGTTGTTACCCGTCTTCCAGTCACCCTTAGGAGTGCCTCCGGGGAGAAAGGGCGTTTTCTCCTATGGATCCAGGTGGTCTCCAGTGCCTTGCTAGGAGCTCATCCCACGCTTGCCCTAGCTCAAGTGCGAAGTCCACGCGACCCCTAGCCTCGAGGTAAGCACGAGTGTTTCCTGTCAGCAGAGCTTTGTGTGCAGCCATCTCCATGAGCCCTGACTCGATGACAGAGCGCTTAAACTCCTCTGCGGCTTTCCGTAGGCCTAGGAGAGTCACGTATGAATGCCCTCCTGAGGGAGAGCACTGTGTGCACTGTGAGTCCCCTTTTGGTTTTCCGAGCAGCATAACACAGAACAGGCTGTTGGGGTCAACTCCTTCTAGGCATGGGGGAGGGCAACGGACGGACTCTCGCTTGCGGAGCAGGCCGTGTACACGTGTTAGGCAGCCCCGGGGCAAGGATTTTTGCCAGCATTACATTCAACCTGGCTCGCCCTCTGGGGAGGCCCTCTGAGGTGCACTGAGAGAAGCCCTGAGCCTCAGGTGCCTCCTGGCAACTCTTACCTGTCACTCTCTATTGTGACGCAAGGTACACTGTAGGCCCGGCCTGAGAGAAAACACCGAAAAACCGGTAGAATTGTGAGGCATTGGGCCGATCCAACGTCACGCAGGCCTGACTGAGTCATTAAGCGGGTAATAATGCTCTCGGTGGCGCGCCAAACAAACACCCCGAGCCCAATGAAGTGCGACCATAGAAAGGCCCAGTGTGGCTGGAAGTCTCCAGTCGTCAGTCAGAGAGTGCTGCTCAAATGTGCTGTGTGGTCAAGTTGGAAACGGGAGAATGCGGGAGGAGCCCGGCTTTGCCCCTTTGGAAAGCAACTTCGTTGCAGCTTCCAAGCCGCCTGAAAATCCACACCACCAGGGTACGCCTCACTCCACAGATGCCTCTGAGGAGCAGTGAGGTTTTCCAAAGGAAACCACGTGCTTGCGATTCCTTCCTGGGAGCTCACCCCGGGAGCATACTGTAGCCCAAGTGCCAACTAAATGTGACCTCCGGTCTCGAGGTAAGGTGCGCAGTTTCCCCCTGCCAGAGATAGTAGGGGTGCACCCGTCTCCAGGAAGTCTTAGTCAGTGGACGCCTTTACCTTTAGTATGCCTCACAGCGCTCAAGACTCTCGCGTGGGCACTTGTTTCCAAGGAAGTACACGGTGTACCCAGAGCCTTCTGAGCACAATCAAGGGATCCACAGCTCTGGGAACATCAGCCCTCACTGTGCAGTTGGAAGGGCCGGGGGCTAATGTGTTCTCTATGGCTAGCGTTCCAGAGCTTGGAAGCGGCCTCAGGAACGCGGTTCTTGGCAGGCTTTTGTTCCAGGCGTGTCGGCCACACTGAGGAAACCTAAGCTGCCCTGAAAGAAACCACCGGGCCTCCAGTGCAGCTTGGGGGCTCCTGCTCGACGTCTCTCTAAGTGATGCGGAAACTGGCCTTTAGGTCCCGCCCGAAAGAGAGATTTACCCTGAGCATTGCTAGGCACTTGGAGCATCCAGAGTCACCTAGGCCTACTGAGGGCATTTGGAGGATTATGCCCTTCCCCACGTGCAGAACACACTGCATCCAAAAGTTTCATCGCAGAAGGCCGAACTGCGTTCCAAGGGTCTCCCTTGGATTGTCAGAGAAGATAGGTGTATGTGCTGGGTGAGCCCGTTTGTAGTTGGGAAGCCTGGGAAAAGGCAGTATTTCCCCCATTTGAAAGGTAGATAGTGGCGGCCTCGAGGCGGACTGAAAGACAGTGTTGTTACCCGTCTTCCAGTCACCCTTAGGAGTGCCTCCGGGGAGAAAGGGCGTTTTCTCCTATGGATCCAGGTGGTCTCCAGTGCCTTGCTAGGAGCTCATCCCACGCTTGCCCTAGCTCAAGTGCGAAGTCCACGCGACCCCTAGCCTCGAGGTAAGCACGAGTGTTTCCTGTCAGCAGAGCTTTGTGTGCAGCCATCTCCATGAGCCCTGACTCGATGACAGAGCGCTTAAACTCCTCTGCGGCTTTCCGTAGGCCTAGGAGAGTCACGTATGAATGCCCTCCTGAGGGAGAGCACTGTGTGCACTGTGAGTCCCCTTTTGGTTTTCCGAGCAGCATAACACAGAACAGGCTGTTGGGGTCAACTCCTTCTAGGCATGGGGGAGGGCAACGGACGGACTCTCGCTTGCGGAGCAGGCCGTGTACACGTGTTAGGCAGCCCCGGGGCAAGGATTTTTGCCAGCATTACATTCAACCTGGCTCGCCCTCTGGGGAGGCCCTCTGAGGTGCACTGAGAGAAGCCCTGAGCCTCAGGTGCCTCCTGGCAACTCTTACCTGTCACTCTCTATTGTGACGCAAGGTACACTGTAGGCCCGGCCTGAGAGAAAACACCGAAAAACCGGTAGAATTGTGAGGCATTGGGCCGATCCAACGTCACGCAGGCCTGACTGAGTCATTAAGCGGCTAATAATGCTCTCGGTGGCGCGCCAAACAAACACCCCGAGCCCAATGAAGTGCGACCATAGAAAGGCCCAGTGTGGCTGGAAGTCTCCAGTCGTCAGTCAGAGAGTGCTGCTCAAATGTGCTGTGTGGTCAAGTTGGAAACGGGAGAATGCGGGAGGAGCCCGGCTTTGCCCCTTTGGAAAGCAACTTCGTTGCAGCTTCCAAGCCGCCTGAAAATCCACACCACCAGGGTACGCCTCACTCCACAGATGCCTCTGAGGAGCCGTGAGGTTTTCCAAAGGAAACCACGTGCTTGCGATTCCTTCCTGGGAGCTCACCCCGGGAGCATACTGTAGCCCAAGTGCCAACTAAATGTGACCTCCGGTCTCGAGGTAAGGTGCGCAGTTTCCCCCTGCCAGAGATAGTAGGGGTGCACCCGTCTCCAGGAAGTCTTAGTCAGTGGACGCCTTTACCTTTAGTATGCCTCACAGCGCTCAAGACTCTCGCGTGGGCACTTGTTTCCAAGGAAGTACACGGTGTACCCAGAGCCTTCTGAGCACAATCAAGGGATCCACAGCTCTGGGAACATCAGCCCTCACTGTGCAGTTGGAAGGGCCGGGGGCTAATGTGTTCTCTATGGCTAGCGTTCCAGAGCTTGGAAGCGGCCTCAGGAACGCGGTTCTTGGCAGGCTTTTGTTCCAGGCGTGTCGGCCACATTGAGGAAACCTAAGCTGCCCTGAAAGAAACCACCGGGGCTCCAGTGCAGCTTGGGGGCTCCTGCTCGACGTCTCTCTAAGTGATGCGGAAACTGGCCTTTAGGTCCCGCCCGAAAGAGAGATTTACCCTGAGCATTGCTAGGCACTTGGAGCATCCAGAGTCACCTAGGCCTACTGAGGGCATTTGGAGGATTATGCCCTTCCCCACGTGCAGAACACACTGCATCCAAAAGTTTCATCGCAGAAGGCCGAACTGCGTTCCAAGGGTCTCCCTTGGATTGTCAGAGAAGATAGGTGTATGTGCTGGGTGAGCCCGTTTGTAGTTGGGAAGCCTGGGAAAAGGCAGTATTTCCCCCATTTGAAAGGTAGATAGTGGCGGCCTCGAGGCGGACTGAAAGACAGTGTTGTTACCCGTCTTCCAGTCACCCTTAGGAGTGCCTCCGGGGAGAAAGGGCGTTTTCTCCTATGGATCCAGGTGGTCTCCAGTGCCTTGCTAGGAGCTCATCCCACGCTTGCCCTAGCTCAAGTGCGAAGTCCACGCGACCCCTAGCCTCGAGGTAAGCACGAGTGTTTCCTGTCAGCAGAGCTTTGTGTGCAGCCATCTCCATGAGCCCTGACTCGATGACAGAGCGCTTAAACTCCTCTGCGGCTTTCCGTAGGCCTAGGAGAGTCACGTATGAATGCCCTCCTGAGGGAGAGCACTGTGTGCACTGTGAGTCCCCTTTTGGTTTTCCGAGCAGCATAACACAGAACAGGCTGTTGGGGTCAACTCCTTCTAGGCATGGGGGAGGGCAACGGACGGACTCTCGCTTGCGGAGCAGGCCGTGTACACGTGTTAGGCAGCCCCGGGGCAAGGATTTTTGCCAGCATTACATTCAACCTGGCTCGCCCTCTGGGGAGGCCCTCTGAGGTGCACTGAGAGAAGCCCTGAGCCTCAGGTGCCTCCTGGCAACTCTTACCTGTCACTCTCTATTGTGACGCAAGGTACACTGTAGGCCCGGCCTGAGAGAAAACACCGAAAAACCGGTAGAATTGTGAGGCATTGGGCCGATCCAACGTCACGCAGGCCTGACTGAGTCATTAAGCGGCTAATAATGCTCTCGGTGGCGCGCCAAACAAACACCCCGAGCCCAATGAAGTGCGACCATAGAAAGGCCCAGTGTGGCTGGAAGTCTCCAGTCGTCAGTCAGAGAGTGCTGCTCAAATGTGCTGTGTGGTCAAGTTGGAAACGGGAGAATGCGGGAGGAGCCCGGCTTTGCCCCTTTGGAAAGCAACTTCGTTGCAGCTTCCAAGCCGCCTGAAAATCCACACCACCAGGGTACGCCTCACTCCACAGATGCCTCTGAGGAGCCGTGAGGTTTTCCAAAGGAAACCACGTGCTTGCGATTCCTTCCTGGGAGCTCACCCCGGGAGCATACTGTAGCCCAAGTGCCAACTAAATGTGACCTCCGGTCTCGAGGTAAGGTGCGCAGTTTCCCCCTGCCAGAGATAGTAGGGGTGCACCCGTCTCCAGGAAGTCTTAGTCAGTGGACGCCTTTACCTTTAGTATGCCTCACAGCGCTCAAGACTCTCGCGTGGGCACTTGTTTCCAAGGAAGTACACGGTGTACCCAGAGCCTTCTGAGCACAATCAAGGGATCCACAGCTCTGGGAACATCAGCCCTCACTGTGCAGTTGGAAGGGCCGGGGGCTAATGTGTTCTCTATGGCTAGCGTTCCAGAGCTTGGAAGCGGCCTCAGGAACGCGGTTCTTGGCAGGCTTTTGTTCCAGGCGTGTCGGCCACACTGAGGAAACCTAAGCTGCCCTGAAAGAAACCACCGGGGCTCCAGTGCAGCTTGGGGGCTCCTGCTCGACGTCTCTCTAAGTGATGCGGAAACTGGCCTTTAGGTCCCGCCCGAAAGAGAGATTTACCCTGAGCATTGCTAGGCACTTGGAGCATCCAGAGTCACCTAGGCCTACTGAGGGCATTTGGAGGATTATGCCCTTCCCCACGTGCAGAACACACTGCATCCAAAAGTTTCATCGCAGAAGGCCGAACTGCGTTCCAAGGGTCTCCCTTGGATTGTCAGAGAAGATAGGTGTATGTGCTGGGTGAGCCCGTTTGTAGTTGGGAAGCCTGGGAAAAGGCAGTATTTCCCCCATTTGAAAGGTAGATAGTGGCGGCCTCGAGGCGGACTGAAAGACAGTGTTGTTACCCGTCTTCCAGTCACCCTTAGGAGTGCCTCCGGGGAGAAAGGGCGTTTTCTCCTATGGATCCAGGTGGTCTCCAGTGCCTTGCTAGGAGCTCATCCCACGCTTGCCCTAGCTCAAGTGCGAAGTCCACGCGACCCCTAGCCTCGAGGTAAGCACGAGTGTTTCCTGTCAGCAGAGCTTTGTGTGCAGCCATCTCCATGAGCCCTGACTCGATGACAGAGCGCTTAAACTCCTCTGCGGCTTTCCGTAGGCCTAGGAGAGTCACGTATGAATGCCCTCCTGAGGGAGAGCACTGTGTGCACTGTGAGTCCCCTTTTGGTTTTCCGAGCAGCATAACACAGAACAGGCTGTTGGGGTCAACTCCTTCTAGGCATGGGGGAGGGCAACGGACGGACTCTCGCTTGCGGAGCAGGCCGTGTACACGTGTTAGGCAGCCCCGGGGCAAGGATTTTTGCCAGCATTACATTCAACCTGGCTCGCCCTCTGGGGAGGCCCTCTGAGGTGCACTGAGAGAAGCCCTGAGCCTCAGGTGCCTCCTGGCAACTCTTACCTGTCACTCTCTATTGTGACGCAAGGTACACTGTAGGCCCGGCCTGAGAGAAAACACCGAAAAACCGGTAGAATTGTGAGGCATTGGGCCGATCCAACGTCACGCAGGCCTGACTGAGTCATTAAGCGGCTAATAATGCTCTCGGTGGCGCGCCAAACAAACACCCCGAGCCCAATGAAGTGCGACCATAGAAAGGCCCAGTGTGGCTGGAAGTCTCCAGTCGTCAGTCAGAGAGTGCTGCTCAAATGTGCTGTGTGGTCAAGTTGGAAACGGGAGAATGCGGGAGGAGCCCGGCTTTGCCCCTTTGGAAAGCAACTTCGTTGCAGCTTCCAAGCCGCCTGAAAATCCACACCACCAGGGTACGCCTCACTCCACAGATGCCTCTGAGGAGCCGTGAGGTTTTCCAAAGGAAACCACGTGCTTGCGATTCCTTCCTGGGAGCTCACCCCGGGAGCATACTGTAGCCCAAGTGCCAACTAAATGTGACCTCCGGTCTCGAGGTAAGGTGCGCAGTTTCCCCCTGCCAGAGATAGTAGGGGTGCACCCGTCTCCAGGAAGTCTTAGTCAGTGGACGCCTTTACCTTTAGTATGCCTCACAGCGCTCAAGACTCTCGCGTGGGCACTTGTTTCCAAGGAAGTACACGGTGTACCCAGAGCCTTCTGAGCACAATCAAGGGATCCACAGCTCTGGGAACATCAGCCCTCACTGTGCAGTTGGAAGGGCCGGGGGCTAATGTGTTCTCTATGGCTAGCGTTCCAGAGCTTGGAAGCGGCCTCAGGAACGCGGTTCTTGGCAGGCTTTTGTTCCAGGCGTGTCGGCCACATTGAGGAAACCTAAGCTGCCCTGAAAGAAACCACCGGGGCTCCAGTGCAGCTTGGGGGCTCCTGCTCGACGTCTCTCTAAGTGATGCGGAAACTGGCCTTTAGGTCCCGCCCGAAAGAGAGATTTACCCTGAGCATTGCTAGGCACTTGGAGCATCCAGAGTCACCTAGGCCTACTGAGGGCATTTGGAGGATTATGCCCTTCCCCACGTGCAGAACACACTGCATCCAAAAGTTTCATCGCAGAAGGCCGAACTGCGTTCCAAGGGTCTCCCTTGGATTGTCAGAGAAGATAGGTGTATGTGCTGGGTGAGCCCGTTTGTAGTTGGGAAGCCTGGGAAAAGGCAGTATTTCCCCCATTTGAAAGGTAGATAGTGGCGGCCTCGAGGCGGACTGAAAGACAGTGTTGTTACCCGTCTTCCAGTCACCCTTAGGAGTGCCTCCGGGGAGAAAGGGCGTTTTCTCCTATGGATCCAGGTGGTCTCCAGTGCCTTGCTAGGAGCTCATCCCACGCTTGCCCTAGCTCAAGTGCGAAGTCCACGCGACCCCTAGCCTCGAGGTAAGCACGAGTGTTTCCTGTCAGCAGAGCTTTGTGTGCAGCCATCTCCATGAGCCCTGACTCGATGACAGAGCGCTTAAACTCCTCTGCGGCTTTCCGTAGGCCTAGGAGAGTCACGTATGAATGCCCTCCTGAGGGAGAGCACTGTGTGCACTGTGAGTCCCCTTTTGGTTTTCCGAGCAGCATAACACAGAACAGGCTGTTGGGGTCAACTCCTTCTAGGCATGGGGGAGGGCAACGGACGGACTCTCGCTTGCGGAGCAGGCCGTGTACACGTGTTAGGCAGCCCCGGGGCAAGGATTTTTGCCAGCATTACATTCAACCTGGCTCGCCCTCTGGGGAGGCCCTCTGAGGTGCACTGAGAGAAGCCCTGAGCCTCAGGTGCCTCCTGGCAACTCTTACCTGTCACTCTCTATTGTGACGCAAGGTACACTGTAGGCCCGGCCTGAGAGAAAACACCGAAAAACCGGTAGAATTGTGAGGCATTGGGCCGATCCAACGTCACGCAGGCCTGACTGAGTCATTAAGCGGGTAATAATGCTCTCGGTGGCGCGCCAAACAAACACCCCGAGCCCAATGAAGTGCGACCATAGAAAGGCCCAGTGTGGCTGGAAGTCTCCAGTCGTCAGTCAGAGAGTGCTGCTCAAATGTGCTGTGTGGTCAAGTTGGAAACGGGAGAATGCGGGAGGAGCCCGGCTTTGCCCCTTTGGAAAGCAACTTCGTTGCAGCTTCCAAGCCGCCTGAAAATCCACACCACCAGGGTACGCCTCACTCCACAGATGCCTCTGAGGAGCCGTGAGGTTTTCCAAAGGAAACCACGTGCTTGCGATTCCTTCCTGGGAGCTCACCCCGGGAGCATACTGTAGCCCAAGTGCCAACTAAATGTGACCTCCGGTCTCGAGGTAAGGTGCGCAGTTTCCCCCTGCCAGAGATAGTAGGGGTGCACCCGTCTCCAGGAAGTCTTAGTCAGTGGACGCCTTTACCTTTAGTATGCCTCACAGCGCTCAAGACTCTCGCGTGGGCACTTGTTTCCAAGGAAGTACACGGTGTACCCAGAGCCTTCTGAGCACAATCAAGGGATCCACAGCTCTGGGAACATCAGCCCTCACTGTGCAGTTGGAAGGGCCGGGGGCTAATGTGTTCTCTATGGCTAGCGTTCCAGAGCTTGGAAGCGGCCTCAGGAACGCGGTTCTTGGCAGGCTTTTGTTCCAGGCGTGTCGGCCACATTGAGGAAACCTAAGCTGCCCTGAAAGAAACCACCGGGGCTCCAGTGCAGCTTGGGGGCTCCTGCTCGACGTCTCTCTAAGTGATGCGGAAACTGGCCTTTAGGTCCCGCCCGAAAGAGAGATTTACCCTGAGCATTGCTAGGCACTTGGAGCATCCAGAGTCACCTAGGCCTACTGAGGGCATTTGGAGGATTATGCCCTTCCCCACGTGCAGAACACACTGCATCCAAAAGTTTCATCGCAGAAGGCCGAACTGCGTTCCAAGGGTCTCCCTTGGATTGTCAGAGAAGATAGGTGTATGTGCTGGGTGAGCCCGTTTGTAGTTGGGAAGCCTGGGAAAAGGCAGTATTTCCCCCATTTGAAAGGTAGATAGTGGCGGCCTCGAGGCGGACTGAAAGACAGTGTTGTTACCCGTCTTCCAGTCACCCTTAGGAGTGCCTCCGGGGAGAAAGGGCGTTTTCTCCTATGGATCCAGGTGGTCTCCAGTGCCTTGCTAGGAGCTCATCCCACGCTTGCCCTAGCTCAAGTGCGAAGTCCACGCGACCCCTAGCCTCGAGGTAAGCACGAGTGTTTCCTGTCAGCAGAGCTTTGTGTGCAGCCATCTCCATGAGCCCTGACTCGATGACAGAGCGCTTAAACTCCTCTGCGGCTTTCCGTAGGCCTAGGAGAGTCACGTATGAATGCCCTCCTGAGGGAGAGCACTGTGTGCACTGTGAGTCCCCTTTTGGTTTTCCGAGCAGCATAACACAGAACAGGCTGTTGGGGTCAACTCCTTCTAGGCATGGGGGAGGGCAACGGACGGACTCTCGCTTGCGGAGCAGGCCGTGTACACGTGTTAGGCAGCCCCGGGGCAAGGATTTTTGCCAGCATTACATTCAACCTGGCTCGCCCTCTGGGGAGGCCCTCTGAGGTGCACTGAGAGAAGCCCTGAGCCTCAGGTGCCTCCTGGCAACTCTTACCTGTCACTCTCTATTGTGACGCAAGGTACACTGTAGGCCCGGCCTGAGAGAAAACACCGAAAAACCGGTAGAATTGTGAGGCATTGGGCCGATCCAACGTCACGCAGGCCTGACTGAGTCATTAAGCGGCTAATAATGCTCTCGGTGGCGCGCCAAACAAACACCCCGAGCCCAATGAAGTGCGACCATAGAAAGGCCCAGTGTGGCTGGAAGTCTCCAGTCGTCAGTCAGAGAGTGCTGCTCAAATGTGCTGTGTGGTCAAGTTGGAAACGGGAGAATGCGGGAGGAGCCCGGCTTTGCCCCTTTGGAAAGCAACTTCGTTGCAGCTTCCAAGCCGCCTGAAAATCCACACCACCAGGGTACGCCTCACTCCACAGATGCCTCTGAGGAGCCGTGAGGTTTTCCAAAGGAAACCACGTGCTTGCGATTCCTTCCTGGGAGCTCACCCCGGGAGCATACTGTAGCCCAAGTGCCAACTAAATGTGACCTCCGGTCTCGAGGTAAGGTGCGCAGTTTCCCCCTGCCAGAGATAGTAGGGGTGCACCCGTCTCCAGGAAGTCTTAGTCAGTGGACGCCTTTACCTTTAGTATGCCTCACAGCGCTCAAGACTCTCGCGTGGGCACTTGTTTCCAAGGAAGTACACGGTGTACCCAGAGCCTTCTGAGCACAATCAAGGGATCCACAGCTCTGGGAACATCAGCCCTCACTGTGCAGTTGGAAGGGCCGGGGGCTAATGTGTTCTCTATGGCTAGCGTTCCAGAGCTTGGAAGCGGCCTCAGGAACGCGGTTCTTGGCAGGCTTTTGTTCCAGGCGTGTCGGCCACATTGAGGAAACCTAAGCTGCCCTGAAAGAAACCACCGGGGCTCCAGTGCAGCTTGGGGGCTCCTGCTCGACGTCTCTCTAAGTGATGCGGAAACTGGCCTTTAGGTCCCGCCCGAAAGAGAGATTTACCCTGAGCATTGCTAGGCACTTGGAGCATCCAGAGTCACCTAGGCCTACTGAGGGCATTTGGAGGATTATGCCCTTCCCCACGTGCAGAACACACTGCATCCAAAAGTTTCATCGCAGAAGGCCGAACTGCGTTCCAAGGGTCTCCCTTGGATTGTCAGAGAAGATAGGTGTATGTGCTGGGTGAGCCCGTTTGTAGTTGGGAAGCCTGGGAAAAGGCAGTATTTCCCCCATTTGAAAGGTAGATAGTGGCGGCCTCGAGGCGGACTGAAAGACAGTGTTGTTACCCGTCTTCCAGTCACCCTTAGGAGTGCCTCCGGGGAGAAAGGGCGTTTTCTCCTATGGATCCAGGTGGTCTCCAGTGCCTTGCTAGGAGCTCATCCCACGCTTGCCCTAGCTCAAGTGCGAAGTCCACGCGACCCCTAGCCTCGAGGTAAGCACGAGTGTTTCCTGTCAGCAGAGCTTTGTGTGCAGCCATCTCCATGAGCCCTGACTCGATGACAGAGCGCTTAAACTCCTCTGCGGCTTTCCGTAGGCCTAGGAGAGTCACGTATGAATGCCCTCCTGAGGGAGAGCACTGTGTGCACTGTGAGTCCCCTTTTGGTTTTCCGAGCAGCATAACACAGAACAGGCTGTTGGGGTCAACTCCTTCTAGGCATGGGGGAGGGCAACGGACGGACTCTCGCTTGCGGAGCAGGCCGTGTACACGTGTTAGGCAGCCCCGGGGCAAGGATTTTTGCCAGCATTACATTCAACCTGGCTCGCCCTCTGGGGAGGCCCTCTGAGGTGCACTGAGAGAAGCCCTGAGCCTCAGGTGCCTCCTGGCAACTCTTACCTGTCACTCTCTATTGTGACGCAAGGTACACTGTAGGCCCGGCCTGAGAGAAAACACCGAAAAACCGGTAGAATTGTGAGGCATTGGGCCGATCCAACGTCACGCAGGCCTGACTGAGTCATTAAGCGGCTAATAATGCTCTCGGTGGCGCGCCAAACAAACACCCCGAGCCCAATGAAGTGCGACCATAGAAAGGCCCAGTGTGGCTGGAAGTCTCCAGTCGTCAGTCAGAGAGTGCTGCTCAAATGTGCTGTGTGGTCAAGTTGGAAACGGGAGAATGCGGGAGGAGCCCGGCTTTGCCCCTTTGGAAAGCAACTTCGTTGCAGCTTCCAAGCCGCCTGAAAATCCACACCACCAGGGTACGCCTCACTCCACAGATGCCTCTGAGGAGCCGTGAGGTTCTCCAAAGGAAACCACGTGCTTGCGATTCCTTCCTGGGAGCTCACCCCGGGAGCATACTGTAGCCCAAGTGCCAACTAAATGTGACCTCCGGTCTCGAGGTAAGGTGCGCAGTTTCCCCCTGCCAGAGATAGTAGGGGTGCACCCGTCTCCAGGAAGTCTTAGTCAGTGGACGCCTTTACCTTTAGTATGCCTCACAGCGCTCAAGACTCTCGCGTGGGCACTTGTTTCCAAGGAAGTACACGGTGTACCCAGAGCCTTCTGAGCACAATCAAGGGATCCACAGCTCTGGGAACATCAGCCCTCACTGTGCAGTTGGAAGGGCCGGGGGCTAATGTGTTCTCTATGGCTAGCGTTCCAGAGCTTGGAAGCGGCCTCAGGAACGCGGTTCTTGGCAGGCTTTTGTTCCAGGCGTGTCGGCCACACTGAGGAAACCTAAGCTGCCCTGAAAGAAACCACCGGGGCTCCAGTGCAGCTTGGGGGCTCCTGCTCGACGTCTCTCTAAGTGATGCGGAAACTGGCCTTTAGGTCCCGCCCGAAAGAGAGATTTACCCTGAGCATTGCTAGGCACTTGGAGCATCCAGAGTCACCTAGGCCTACTGAGGGCATTTGGAGGATTATGCCCTTCCCCACGTGCAGAACACACTGCATCCAAAAGTTTCATCGCAGAAGGCCGAACTGCGTTCCAAGGGTCTCCCTTGGATTGTCAGAGAAGATAGGTGTATGTGCTGGGTGAGCCCGTTTGTAGTTGGGAAGCCTGGGAAAAGGCAGTATTTCCCCCATTTGAAAGGTAGATAGTGGCGGCCTCGAGGCGGACTGAAAGACAGTGTTGTTACCCGTCTTCCAGTCACCCTTAGGAGTGCCTCCGGGGAGAAAGGGCGTTTTCTCCTATGGATCCAGGTGGTCTCCAGTGCCTTGCTAGGAGCTCATCCCACGCTTGCCCTAGCTCAAGTGCGAAGTCCACGCGACCCCTAGCCTCGAGGTAAGCACGAGTGTTTCCTGTCAGCAGAGCTTTGTGTGCAGCCATCTCCATGAGCCCTGACTCGATGACAGAGCGCTTAAACTCCTCTGCGGCTTTCCGTAGGCCTAGGAGAGTCACGTATGAATGCCCTCCTGAGGGAGAGCACTGTGTGCACTGTGAGTCCCCTTTTGGTTTTCCGAGCAGCATAACACAGAACAGGCTGTTGGGGTCAACTCCTTCTAGGCATGGGGGAGGGCAACGGACGGACTCTCGCTTGCGGAGCAGGCCGTGTACACGTGTTAGGCAGCCCCGGGGCAAGGATTTTTGCCAGCATTACATTCAACCTGGCTCGCCCTCTGGGGAGGCCCTCTGAGGTGCACTGAGAGAAGCCCTGAGCCTCAGGTGCCTCCTGGCAACTCTTACCTGTCACTCTCTATTGTGACGCAAGGTACACTGTAGGCCCGGCCTGAGAGAAAACACCGAAAAACCGGTAGAATTGTGAGGCATTGGGCCGATCCAACGTCACGCAGGCCTGACTGAGTCATTAAGCGGCTAATAATGCTCTCGGTGGCGCGCCAAACAAACACCCCGAGCCCAATGAAGTGCGACCATAGAAAGGCCCAGTGTGGCTGGAAGTCTCCAGTCGTCAGTCAGAGAGTGCTGCTCAAATGTGCTGTGTGGTCAAGTTGGAAACGGGAGAATGCGGGAGGAGCCCGGCTTTGCCCCTTTGGAAAGCAACTTCGTTGCAGCTTCCAAGCCGCCTGAAAATCCACACCACCAGGGTACGCCTCACTCCACAGATGCCTCTGAGGAGCCGTGAGGTTTTCCAAAGGAAACCACGTGCTTGCGATTCCTTCCTGGGAGCTCACCCCGGGAGCATACTGTAGCCCAAGTGCCAACTAAATGTGACCTCCGGTCTCGAGGTAAGGTGCGCAGTTTCCCCCTGCCAGAGATAGTAGGGGTGCACCCGTCTCCAGGAAGTCTTAGTCAGTGGACGCCTTTACCTTTAGTATGCCTCACAGCGCTCAAGACTCTCGCGTGGGCACTTGTTTCCAAGGAAGTACACGGTGTACCCAGAGCCTTCTGAGCACAATCAAGGGATCCACAGCTCTGGGAACATCAGCCCTCACTGTGCAGTTGGAAGGGCCGGGGGCTAATGTGTTCTCTATGGCTAGCGTTCCAGAGCTTGGAAGCGGCCTCAGGAACGCGGTTCTTGGCAGGCTTTTGTTCCAGGCGTGTCGGCCACACTGAGGAAACCTAAGCTGCCCTGAAAGAAACCACCGGGGCTCCAGTGCAGCTTGGGGGCTCCTGCTCGACGTCTCTCTAAGTGATGCGGAAACTGGCCTTTAGGTCCCGCCCGAAAGAGAGATTTACCCTGAGCATTGCTAGGCACTTGGAGCATCCAGAGTCACCTAGGCCTACTGAGGGCATTTGGAGGATTATGCCCTTCCCCACGTGCAGAACACACTGCATCCAAAAGTTTCATCGCAGAAGGCCGAACTGCGTTCCAAGGGTCTCCCTTGGATTGTCAGAGAAGATAGGTGTATGTGCTGGGTGAGCCCGTTTGTAGTTGGGAAGCCTGGGAAAAGGCAGTATTTCCCCCATTTGAAAGGTAGATAGTGGCGGCCTCGAGGCGGACTGAAAGACAGTGTTGTTACCCGTCTTCCAGTCACCCTTAGGAGTGCCTCCGGGGAGAAAGGGCGTTTTCTCCTATGGATCCAGGTGGTCTCCAGTGCCTTGCTAGGAGCTCATCCCACGCTTGCCCTAGCTCAAGTGCGAAGTCCACGCGACCCCTAGCCTCGAGGTAAGCACGAGTGTTTCCTGTCAGCAGAGCTTTGTGTGCAGCCATCTCCATGAGCCCTGACTCGATGACAGAGCGCTTAAACTCCTCTGCGGCTTTCCGTAGGCCTAGGAGAGTCACGTATGAATGCCCTCCTGAGGGAGAGCACTGTGTGCACTGTGAGTCCCCTTTTGGTTTTCCGAGCAGCATAACACAGAACAGGCTGTTGGGGTCAACTCCTTCTAGGCATGGGGGAGGGCAACGGACGGACTCTCGCTTGCGGAACAGGCCGTGTACACGTGTTAGGCAGCCCCGGGGCAAGGATTTTTGCCAGCATTACATTCAACCTGGCTCGCCCTCTGGGGAGGCCCTCTGAGGTGCACTGAGAGAAGCCCTGAGCCTCAGGTGCCTCCTGGCAACTCTTACCTGTCACTCTCTATTGTGACGCAAGGTACACTGTAGGCCCGGCCTGAGAGAAAACACAGAAAAACCGGTAGAATTGTGAGGCATTGGGTCGATCCAACGTCACGCAGGCCTGACTGAGTCATTAAGCGGCTAATAATGCTCTCGGTGGCGCGCCAAACAAACACCCCGAGCCCAATGAAGTGCGACCATAGAAAGGCCCAGTGTGGCTGGAAGTCTCCAGTCGTCAGTCAGAGAGTGCTGCTCAAATGTGCTGTGTGGTCAAGTTGGAAACGGGAGAATGCGGGAGGAGCCCGGCTTTGCCCCTTTGGAAAGCAACTTCGTTGCAGCTTCCAAGCCGCCTGAAAATCCACACCACCAGGGTACGCCTCACTCCACAGATGCCTCTGAGGAGCAGTGAGGTTCTCCAAAGGAAACCACGTGCTTGCGATTCCTTCCTGGGAGCTCACCCCGGGAGCATACTGTAGCCCAAGTGCCAACTAAATGTGACCTCCGGTCTCGAGGTAAGGTGCGCAGTTTCCCCCTGCCAGAGATAGTAGGGGTGCACCCGTCTCCAGGAAGTCTTAGTCAGTGGACGCCTTTACCTTTAGTATGCCTCACAGCGCTCAAGACTCTCGCGTGGGCACTTGTTTCCAAGGAAGTACACGGTGTACCCAGAGCCTTCTGAGCACAATCAAGGGATCCACAGCTCTGGGAACATCAGCCCTCACTGTGCAGTTGGAAGGGCCGGGGGCTAATGTGTTCTCTATGGCTAGCGTTCCAGAGCTTGGAAGCGGCCTCAGGAACGCGGTTCTTGGCAGGCTTTTGTTCCAGGCGTGTCGGCCACACTGAGGAAACCTAAGCTGCCCTGAAAGAAACCACCGGGCCTCCAGTGCAGCTTGGGGGCTCCTGCTCGACGTCTCTCTAAGTGATGCGGAAACTGGCCTTTAGGTCCCGCCCGAAAGAGAGATTTACCCTGAGCATTGCTAGGCACTTGGAGCATCCAGAGTCACCTAGGCCTACTGAGGGCATTTGGAGGATTATGCCCTTCCCCACGTGCAGAACACACTGCATCCAAAAGTTTCATCGCAGAAGGCCGAACTGCGTTCCAAGGGTCTCCCTTGGATTGTCAGAGAAGATAGGTGTATGTGCTGGGTGAGCCCGTTTGTAGTTGGGAAGCCTGGGAAAAGGCAGTATTTCCCCCATTTGAAAGGTAGATAGTGGCGGCCTCGAGGCGGACTGAAAGACAGTGTTGTTACCCGTCTTCCAGTCACCCTTAGGAGTGCCTCCGGGGAGAAAGGGCGTTTTCTCCTATGGATCCAGGTGGTCTCCAGTGCCTTGCTAGGAGCTCATCCCACGCTTGCCCTAGCTCAAGTGCGAAGTCCACGCGACCCCTAGCCTCGAGGTAAGCACGAGTGTTTCCTGTCAGCAGAGCTTTGTGTGCAGCCATCTCCATGAGCCCTGACTCGATGACAGAGCGCTTAAACTCCTCTGCGGCTTTCCGTAGGCCTAGGAGAGTCACGTATGAATGCCCTCCTGAGGGAGAGCACTGTGTGCACTGTGAGTCCCCTTTTGGTTTTCCGAGCAGCATAACACAGAACAGGCTGTTGGGGTCAACTCCTTCTAGGCATGGGGGAGGGCAACGGACGGACTCTCGCTTGCGGAGCAGGCCGTGTACACGTGTTAGGCAGCCCCGGGGCAAGGATTTTTGCCAGCATTACATTCAACCTGGCTCGCCCTCTGGGGAGGCCCTCTGAGGTGCACTGAGAGAAGCCCTGAGCCTCAGGTGCCTCCTGGCAACTCTTACCTGTCACTCTCTATTGTGACGCAAGGTACACTGTAGGCCCGGCCTGAGAGAAAACACCGAAAAACCGGTAGAATTGTGAGGCATTGGGCCGATCCAACGTCACGCAGGCCTGACTGAGTCATTAAGCGGCTAATAATGCTCTCGGTGGCGCGCCAAACAAACACCCCGAGCCCAATGAAGTGCGACCATAGAAAGGCCCAGTGTGGCTGGAAGTCTCCAGTCGTCAGTCAGAGAGTGCTGCTCAAATGTGCTGTGTGGTCAAGTTGGAAACGGGAGAATGCGGGAGGAGCCCGGCTTTGCCCCTTTGGAAAGCAACTTCGTTGCAGCTTCCAAGCCGCCTGAAAATCCACACCACCAGGGTACGCCTCACTCCACAGATGCCTCTGAGGAGCCGTGAGGTTTTCCAAAGGAAACCACGTGCTTGCGATTCCTTCCTGGGAGCTCACCCCGGGAGCATACTGTAGCCCAAGTGCCAACTAAATGTGACCTCCGGTCTCGAGGTAAGGTGCGCAGTTTCCCCCTGCCAGAGATAGTAGGGGTGCACCCGTCTCCAGGAAGTCTTAGTCAGTGGACGCCTTTACCTTTAGTATGCCTCACAGCGCTCAAGACTCTCGCGTGGGCACTTGTTTCCAAGGAAGTACACGGTGTACCCAGAGCCTTCTGAGCACAATCAAGGGATCCACAGCTCTGGGAACATCAGCCCTCACTGTGCAGTTGGAAGGGCCGGGGGCTAATGTGTTCTCTATGGCTAGCGTTCCAGAGCTTGGAAGCGGCCTCAGGAACGCGGTTCTTGGCAGGCTTTTGTTCCAGGCGTGTCGGCCACACTGAGGAAACCTAAGCTGCCCTGAAAGAAACCACCGGGGCTCCAGTGCAGCTTGGGGGCTCCTGCTCGACGTCTCTCTAAGTGATGCGGAAACTGGCCTTTAGGTCCCGCCCGAAAGAGAGATTTACCCTGAGCATTGCTAGGCACTTGGAGCATCCAGAGTCACCTAGGCCTACTGAGGGCATTTGGAGGATTATGCCCTTCCCCACGTGCAGAACACACTGCATCCAAAAGTTTCATCGCAGAAGGCCGAACTGCGTTCCAAGGGTCTCCCTTGGATTGTCAGAGAAGATAGGTGTATGTGCTGGGTGAGCCCGTTTGTAGTTGGGAAGCCTGGGAAAAGGCAGTATTTCCCCCATTTGAAAGGTAGATAGTGGCGGCCTCGAGGCGGACTGAAAGACAGTGTTGTTACCCGTCTTCCAGTCACCCTTAGGAGTGCCTCCGGGGAGAAAGGGCGTTTTCTCCTATGGATCCAGGTGGTCTCCAGTGCCTTGCTAGGAGCTCATCCCACGCTTGCCCTAGCTCAAGTGCGAAGTCCACGCGACCCCTAGCCTCGAGGTAAGCACGAGTGTTTCCTGTCAGCAGAGCTTTGTGTGCAGCCATCTCCATGAGCCCTGACTCGATGACAGAGCGCTTAAACTCCTCTGCGGCTTTCCGTAGGCCTAGGAGAGTCACGTATGAATGCCCTCCTGAGGGAGAGCACTGTGTGCACTGTGAGTCCCCTTTTGGTTTTCCGAGCAGCATAACACAGAACAGGCTGTTGGGGTCAACTCCTTCTAGGCATGGGGGAGGGCAACGGACGGACTCTCGCTTGCGGAGCAGGCCGTGTACACGTGTTAGGCAGCCCCGGGGCAAGGATTTTTGCCAGCATTACATTCAACCTGGCTCGCCCTCTGGGGAGGCCCTCTGAGGTGCACTGAGAGAAGCCCTGAGCCTCAGGTGCCTCCTGGCAACTCTTACCTGTCACTCTCTATTGTGACGCAAGGTACACTGTAGGCCCGGCCTGAGAGAAAACACCGAAAAACCGGTAGAATTGTGAGGCATTGGGCCGATCCAACGTCACGCAGGCCTGACTGAGTCATTAAGCGGCTAATAATGCTCTCGGTGGCGCGCCAAACAAACACCCCGAGCCCAATGAAGTGCGACCATAGAAAGGCCCAGTGTGGCTGGAAGTCTCCAGTCGTCAGTCAGAGAGTGCTGCTCAAATGTGCTGTGTGGTCAAGTTGGAAACGGGAGAATGCGGGAGGAGCCCGGCTTTGCCCCTTTGGAAAGCAACTTCGTTGCAGCTTCCAAGCCGCCTGAAAATCCACACCACCAGGGTACGCCTCACTCCACAGATGCCTCTGAGGAGCAGTGAGGTTTTCCAAAGGAAACCACGTGCTTGCGATTCCTTCCTGGGAGCTCACCCCGGGAGCATACTGTAGCCCAAGTGCCAACTAAATGTGACCTCCGGTCTCGAGGTAAGGTGCGCAGTTTCCCCCTGCCAGAGATAGTAGGGGTGCACCCGTCTCCAGGAAGTCTTAGTCAGTGGACGCCTTTACCTTTAGTATGCCTCACAGCGCTCAAGACTCTCGCGTGGGCACTTGTTTCCAAGGAAGTACACGGTGTACCCAGAGCCTTCTGAGCACAATCAAGGGATCCACAGCTCTGGGAACATCAGCCCTCACTGTGCAGTTGGAAGGGCCGGGGGCTAATGTGTTCTCTATGGCTAGCGTTCCAGAGCTTGGAAGCGGCCTCAGGAACGCGGTTCTTGGCAGGCTTTTGTTCCAGGCGTGTCGGCCACATTGAGGAAACCTAAGCTGCCCTGAAAGAAACCACCGGGGCTCCAGTGCAGCTTGGGGGCTCCTGCTCGACGTCTCTCTAAGTGATGCGGAAACTGGCCTTTAGGTCCCGCCCGAAAGAGAGATTTACCCTGAGCATTGCTAGGCACTTGGAGCATCCAGAGTCACCTAGGCCTACTGAGGGCATTTGGAGGATTATGCCCTTCCCCACGTGCAGAACACACTGCATCCAAAAGTTTCATCGCAGAAGGCCGAACTGCGTTCCAAGGGTCTCCCTTGGATTGTCAGAGAAGATAGGTGTATGTGCTGGGTGAGCCCGTTTGTAGTTGGGAAGCCTGGGAAAAGGCAGTATTTCCCCCATTTGAAAGGTAGATAGTGGCGGCCTCGAGGCGGACTGAAAGACAGTGTTGTTACCCGTCTTCCGGTCACCCTTAGGAGTGCCTCCGGGGAGAAAGGGCGTTTTCTCCTATGGATCCAGGTGGTCTCCAGTGCCTTGCTAGGAGCTCATCCCACGCTTGCCCTAGCTCAAGTGCGAAGTCCACGCGACCCCTAGCCTCGAGGTAAGCACGAGTGTTTCCTGTCAGCAGAGCTTTGTGTGCAGCCATCTCCATGAGCCCTGACTCGATGACAGAGCGCTTAAACTCCTCTGCGGCTTTCCGTAGGCCTAGGAGAGTCACGTATGAATGCCCTCCTGAGGGAGAGCACTGTGTGCACTGTGAGTCCCCTTTTGGTTTTCCGAGCAGCATAACACAGAACAGGCTGTTGGGGTCAACTCCTTCTAGGCATGGGGGAGGGCAACGGACGGACTCTCGCTTGCGGAGCAGGCCGTGTACACGTGTTAGGCAGCCCCGGGGCAAGGATTTTTGCCAGCATTACATTCAACCTGGCTCGCCCTCTGGGGAGGCCCTCTGAGGTGCACTGAGAGAAGCCCTGAGCCTCAGGTGCCTCCTGGCAACTCTTACCTGTCACTCTCTATTGTGACGCAAGGTACACTGTAGGCCCGGCCTGAGAGAAAACACCGAAAAACCGGTAGAATTGTGAGGCATTGGGCCGATCCAACGTCACGCAGGCCTGACTGAGTCATTAAGCGGCTAATAATGCTCTCGGTGGCGCGCCAAACAAACACCCCGAGCCCAATGAAGTGCGACCATAGAAAGGCCCAGTGTGGCTGGAAGTCTCCAGTCGTCAGTCAGAGAGTGCTGCTCAAATGTGCTGTGTGGTCAAGTTGGAAACGGGAGAATGCGGGAGGAGCCCGGCTTTGCCCCTTTGGAAAGCAACTTCGTTGCAGCTTCCAAGCCGCCTGAAAATCCACACCACCAGGGTACGCCTCACTCCACAGATGCCTCTGAGGAGCAGTGAGGTTTTCCAAAGGAAACCACGTGCTTGCGATTCCTTCCTGGGAGCTCACCCCGGGAGCATACTGTAGCCCAAGTGCCAACTAAATGTGACCTCCGGTCTCGAGGTAAGGTGCGCAGTTTCCCCCTGCCAGAGATAGTAGGGGTGCACCCGTCTCCAGGAAGTCTTAGTCAGTGGACGCCTTTACCTTTAGTATGCCTCACAGCGCTCAAGACTCTCGCGTGGGCACTTGTTTCCAAGGAAGTACACGGTGTACCCAGAGCCTTCTGAGCACAATCAAGGGATCCACAGCTCTGGGAACATCAGCCCTCACTGTGCAGTTGGAAGGGCCGGGGGCTAATGTGTTCTCTATGGCTAGCGTTCCAGAGCTTGGAAGCGGCCTCAGGAACGCGGTTCTTGGCAGGCTTTTGTTCCAGGCGTGTCGGCCACATTGAGGAAACCTAAGCTGCCCTGAAAGAAACCACCGGGGCTCCAGTGCAGCTTGGGGGCTCCTGCTCGACGTCTCTCTAAGTGATGCGGAAACTGGCCTTTAGGTCCCGCCCGAAAGAGAGATTTACCCTGAGCATTGCTAGGCACTTGGAGCATCCAGAGTCACCTAGGCCTACTGAGGGCATTTGGAGGATTATGCCCTTCCCCACGTGCAGAACACACTGCATCCAAAAGTTTCATCGCAGAAGGCCGAACTGCGTTCCAAGGGTCTCCCTTGGATTGTCAGAGAAGATAGGTGTATGTGCTGGGTGAGCCCGTTTGTAGTTGGGAAGCCTGGGAAAAGGCAGTATTTCCCCCATTTGAAAGGTAGATAGTGGCGGCCTCGAGGCGGACTGAAAGACAGTGTTGTTACCCGTCTTCCAGTCACCCTTAGGAGTGCCTCCGGGGAGAAAGGGCGTTTTCTCCTATGGATCCAGGTGGTCTCCAGTGCCTTGCTAGGAGCTCATCCCACGCTTGCCCTAGCTCAAGTGCGAAGTCCACGCGACCCCTAGCCTCGAGGTAAGCACGAGTGTTTCCTGTCAGCAGAGCTTTGTGTGCAGCCATCTCCATGAGCCCTGACTCGATGACAGAGCGCTTAAACTCCTCTGCGGCTTTCCGTAGGCCTAGGAGAGTCACGTATGAATGCCCTCCTGAGGGAGAGCACTGTGTGCACTGTGAGTCCCCTTTTGGTTTTCCGAGCAGCATAACACAGAACAGGCTGTTGGGGTCAACTCCTTCTAGGCATGGGGGAGGGCAACGGACGGACTCTCGCTTGCGGAGCAGGCCGTGTACACGTGTTAGGCAGCCCCGGGGCAAGGATTTTTGCCAGCATTACATTCAACCTGGCTCGCCCTCTGGGGAGGCCCTCTGAGGTGCACTGAGAGAAGCCCTGAGCCTCAGGTGCCTCCTGGCAACTCTTACCTGTCACTCTCTATTGTGACGCAAGGTACACTGTAGGCCCGGCCTGAGAGAAAACACCGAAAAACCGGTAGAATTGTGAGGCATTGGGCCGATCCAACGTCACGCAGGCCTGACTGAGTCATTAAGCGGCTAATAATGCTCTCGGTGGCGCGCCAAACAAACACCCCGAGCCCAATGAAGTGCGACCATAGAAAGGCCCAGTGTGGCTGGAAGTCTCCAGTCGTCAGTCAGAGAGTGCTGCTCAAATGTGCTGTGTGGTCAAGTTGGAAACGGGAGAATGCGGGAGGAGCCCGGCTTTGCCCCTTTGGAAAGCAACTTCGTTGCAGCTTCCAAGCCGCCTGAAAATCCACACCACCAGGGTACGCCTCACTCCACAGATGCCTCTGAGGAGCAGTGAGGTTTTCCAAAGGAAACCACGTGCTTGCGATTCCTTCCTGGGAGCTCACCCCGGGAGCATACTGTAGCCCAAGTGCCAACTAAATGTGACCTCCGGTCTCGAGGTAAGGTGCGCAGTTTCCCCCTGCCAGAGATAGTAGGGGTGCACCCGTCTCCAGGAAGTCTTAGTCAGTGGACGCCTTTACCTTTAGTATGCCTCACAGCGCTCAAGACTCTCGCGTGGGCACTTGTTTCCAAGGAAGTACACGGTGTACCCAGAGCCTTCTGAGCACAATCAAGGGATCCACAGCTCTGGGAACATCAGCCCTCACTGTGCAGTTGGAAGGGCCGGGGGCTAATGTGTTCTCTATGGCTAGCGTTCCAGAGCTTGGAAGCGGCCTCAGGAACGCGGTTCTTGGCAGGCTTTTGTTCCAGGCGTGTCGGCCACATTGAGGAAACCTAAGCTGCCCTGAAAGAAACCACCGGGGCTCCAGTGCAGCTTGGGGGCTCCTGCTCGACGTCTCTCTAAGTGATGCGGAAACTGGCCTTTAGGTCCCGCCCGAAAGAGAGATTTACCCTGAGCATTGCTAGGCACTTGGAGCATCCAGAGTCACCTAGGCCTACTGAGGGCATTTGGAGGATTATGCCCTTCCCCACGTGCAGAACACACTGCATCCAAAAGTTTCATCGCAGAAGGCCGAACTGCGTTCCAAGGGTCTCCCTTGGATTGTCAGAGAAGATAGGTGTATGTGCTGGGTGAGCCCGTTTGTAGTTGGGAAGCCTGGGAAAAGGCAGTATTTCCCCCATTTGAAAGGTAGATAGTGGCGGCCTCGAGGCGGACTGAAAGACAGTGTTGTTACCCGTCTTCCGGTCACCCTTAGGAGTGCCTCCGGGGAGAAAGGGCGTTTTCTCCTATGGATCCAGGTGGTCTCCAGTGCCTTGCTAGGAGCTCATCCCACGCTTGCCCTAGCTCAAGTGCGAAGTCCACGCGACCCCTAGCCTCGAGGTAAGCACGAGTGTTTCCTGTCAGCAGAGCTTTGTGTGCAGCCATCTCCATGAGCCCTGACTCGATGACAGAGCGCTTAAACTCCTCTGCGGCTTTCCGTAGGCCTAGGAGAGTCACGTATGAATGCCCTCCTGAGGGAGAGCACTGTGTGCACTGTGAGTCCCCTTTTGGTTTTCCGAGCAGCATAACACAGAACAGGCTGTTGGGGTCAACTCCTTCTAGGCATGGGGGAGGGCAACGGACGGACTCTCGCTTGCGGAGCAGGCCGTGTACACGTGTTAGGCAGCCCCGGGGCAAGGATTTTTGCCAGCATTACATTCAACCTGGCTCGCCCTCTGGGGAGGCCCTCTGAGGTGCACTGAGAGAAGCCCTGAGCCTCAGGTGCCTCCTGGCAACTCTTACCTGTCACTCTCTATTGTGACGCAAGGTACACTGTAGGCCCGGCCTGAGAGAAAACACCGAAAAACCGGTAGAATTGTGAGGCATTGGGCCGATCCAACGTCACGCAGGCCTGACTGAGTCATTAAGCGGGTAATAATGCTCTCGGTGGCGCGCCAAACAAACACCCCGAGCCCAATGAAGTGCGACCATAGAAAGGCCCAGTGTGGCTGGAAGTCTCCAGTCGTCAGTCAGAGAGTGCTGCTCAAATGTGCTGTGTGGTCAAGTTGGAAACGGGAGAATGCGGGAGGAGCCCGGCTTTGCCCCTTTGGAAAGCAACTTCGTTGCAGCTTCCAAGCCGCCTGAAAATCCACACCACCAGGGTACGCCTCACTCCACAGATGCCTCTGAGGAGCAGTGAGGTTTTCCAAAGGAAACCACGTGCTTGCGATTCCTTCCTGGGAGCTCACCCCGGGAGCATACTGTAGCCCAAGTGCCAACTAAATGTGACCTCCGGTCTCGAGGTAAGGTGCGCAGTTTCCCCCTGCCAGAGATAGTAGGGGTGCACCCGTCTCCAGGAAGTCTTAGTCAGTGGACGCCTTTACCTTTAGTATGCCTCACAGCGCTCAAGACTCTCGCGTGGGCACTTGTTTCCAAGGAAGTACACGGTGTACCCAGAGCCTTCTGAGCACAATCAAGGGATCCACAGCTCTGGGAACATCAGCCCTCACTGTGCAGTTGGAAGGGCCGGGGGCTAATGTGTTCTCTATGGCTAGCGTTCCAGAGCTTGGAAGCGGCCTCAGGAACGCGGTTCTTGGCAGGCTTTTGTTCCAGGCGTGTCGGCCACATTGAGGAAACCTAAGCTGCCCTGAAAGAAACCACCGGGGCTCCAGTGCAGCTTGGGGGCTCCTGCTCGACGTCTCTCTAAGTGATGCGGAAACTGGCCTTTAGGTCCCGCCCGAAAGAGAGATTTACCCTGAGCATTGCTAGGCACTTGGAGCATCCAGAGTCACCTAGGCCTACTGAGGGCATTTGGAGGATTATGCCCTTCCCCACGTGCAGAACACACTGCATCCAAAAGTTTCATCGCAGAAGGCCGAACTGCGTTCCAAGGGTCTCCCTTGGATTGTCAGAGAAGATAGGTGTATGTGCTGGGTGAGCCCGTTTGTAGTTGGGAAGCCTGGGAAAAGGCAGTATTTCCCCCATTTGAAAGGTAGATAGTGGCGGCCTCGAGGCGGACTGAAAGACAGTGTTGTTACCCGTCTTCCAGTCACCCTTAGGAGTGCCTCCGGGGAGAAAGGGCGTTTTCTCCTATGGATCCAGGTGGTCTCCAGTGCCTTGCTAGGAGCTCATCCCACGCTTGCCCTAGCTCAAGTGCGAAGTCCACGCGACCCCTAGCCTCGAGGTAAGCACGAGTGTTTCCTGTCAGCAGAGCTTTGTGTGCAGCCATCTCCATGAGCCCTGACTCGATGACAGAGCGCTTAAACTCCTCTGCGGCTTTCCGTAGGCCTAGGAGAGTCACGTATGAATGCCCTCCTGAGGGAGAGCACTGTGTGCACTGTGAGTCCCCTTTTGGTTTTCCGAGCAGCATAACACAGAACAGGCTGTTGGGGTCAACTCCTTCTAGGCATGGGGGAGGGCAACGGACGGACTCTCGCTTGCGGAGCAGGCCGTGTACACGTGTTAGGCAGCCCCGGGGCAAGGATTTTTGCCAGCATTACATTCAACCTGGCTCGCCCTCTGGGGAGGCCCTCTGAGGTGCACTGAGAGAAGCCCTGAGCCTCAGGTGCCTCCTGGCAACTCTTACCTGTCACTCTCTATTGTGACGCAAGGTACACTGTAGGCCCGGCCTGAGAGAAAACACCGAAAAACCGGTAGAATTGTGAGGCATTGGGCCGATCCAACGTCACGCAGGCCTGACTGAGTCATTAAGCGGCTAATAATGCTCTCGGTGGCGCGCCAAACAAACACCCCGAGCCCAATGAAGTGCGACCATAGAAAGGCCCAGTGTGGCTGGAAGTCTCCAGTCGTCAGTCAGAGAGTGCTGCTCAAATGTGCTGTGTGGTCAAGTTGGAAACGGGAGAATGCGGGAGGAGCCCGGCTTTGCCCCTTTGGAAAGCAACTTCGTTGCAGCTTCCAAGCCGCCTGAAAATCCACACCACCAGGGTACGCCTCACTCCACAGATGCCTCTGAGGAGCAGTGAGGTTTTCCAAAGGAAACCACGTGCTTGCGATTCCTTCCTGGGAGCTCACCCCGGGAGCATACTGTAGCCCAAGTGCCAACTAAATGTGACCTCCGGTCTCGAGGTAAGGTGCGCAGTTTCCCCCTGCCAGAGATAGTAGGGGTGCACCCGTCTCCAGGAAGTCTTAGTCAGTGGACGCCTTTACCTTTAGTATGCCTCACAGCGCTCAAGACTCTCGCGTGGGCACTTGTTTCCAAGGAAGTACACGGTGTACCCAGAGCCTTCTGAGCACAATCAAGGGATCCACAGCTCTGGGAACATCAGCCCTCACTGTGCAGTTGGAAGGGCCGGGGGCTAATGTGTTCTCTATGGCTAGCGTTCCAGAGCTTGGAAGCGGCCTCAGGAACGCGGTTCTTGGCAGGCTTTTGTTCCAGGCGTGTCGGCCACACTGAGGAAACCTAAGCTGCCCTGAAAGAAACCACCGGGCCTCCAGTGCAGCTTGGGGGCTCCTGCTCGACGTCTCTCTAAGTGATGCGGAAACTGGCCTTTAGGTCCCGCCCGAAAGAGAGATTTACCCTGAGCATTGCTAGGCACTTGGAGCATCCAGAGTCACCTAGGCCTACTGAGGGCATTTGGAGGATTATGCCCTTCCCCACGTGCAGAACACACTGCATCCAAAAGTTTCATCGCAGAAGGCCGAACTGCGTTCCAAGGGTCTCCCTTGGATTGTCAGAGAAGATAGGTGTATGTGCTGGGTGAGCCCGTTTGTAGTTGGGAAGCCTGGGAAAAGGCAGTATTTCCCCCATTTGAAAGGTAGATAGTGGCGGCCTCGAGGCGGACTGAAAGACAGTGTTGTTACCCGTCTTCCAGTCACCCTTAGGAGTGCCTCCGGGGAGAAAGGGCGTTTTCTCCTATGGATCCAGGTGGTCTCCAGTGCCTTGCTAGGAGCTCATCCCACGCTTGCCCTAGCTCAAGTGCGAAGTCCACGCGACCCCTAGCCTCGAGGTAAGCACGAGTGTTTCCTGTCAGCAGAGCTTTGTGTGCAGCCATCTCCATGAGCCCTGACTCGATGACAGAGCGCTTAAACTCCTCTGCGGCTTTCCGTAGGCCTAGGAGAGTCACGTATGAATGCCCTCCTGAGGGAGAGCACTGTGTGCACTGTGAGTCCCCTTTTGGTTTTCCGAGCAGCATAACACAGAACAGGCTGTTGGGGTCAACTCCTTCTAGGCATGGGGGAGGGCAACGGACGGACTCTCGCTTGCGGAGCAGGCCGTGTACACGTGTTAGGCAGCCCCGGGGCAAGGATTTTTGCCAGCATTACATTCAACCTGGCTCGCCCTCTGGGGAGGCCCTCTGAGGTGCACTGAGAGAAGCCCTGAGCCTCAGGTGCCTCCTGGCAACTCTTACCTGTCACTCTCTATTGTGACGCAAGGTACACTGTAGGCCCGGCCTGAGAGAAAACACCGAAAAACCGGTAGAATTGTGAGGCATTGGGCCGATCCAACGTCACGCAGGCCTGACTGAGTCATTAAGCGGCTAATAATGCTCTCGGTGGCGCGCCAAACAAACACCCCGAGCCCAATGAAGTGCGACCATAGAAAGGCCCAGTGTGGCTGGAAGTCTCCAGTCGTCAGTCAGAGAGTGCTGCTCAAATGTGCTGTGTGGTCAAGTTGGAAACGGGAGAATGCGGGAGGAGCCCGGCTTTGCCCCTTTGGAAAGCAACTTCGTTGCAGCTTCCAAGCCGCCTGAAAATCCACACCACCAGGGTACGCCTCACTCCACAGATGCCTCTGAGGAGCAGTGAGGTTTTCCAAAGGAAACCACGTGCTTGCGATTCCTTCCTGGGAGCTCACCCCGGGAGCATACTGTAGCCCAAGTGCCAACTAAATGTGACCTCCGGTCTCGAGGTAAGGTGCGCAGTTTCCCCCTGCCAGAGATAGTAGGGGTGCACCCGTCTCCAGGAAGTCTTAGTCAGTGGACGCCTTTACCTTTAGTATGCCTCACAGCGCTCAAGACTCTCGCGTGGGCACTTGTTTCCAAGGAAGTACACGGTGTACCCAGAGCCTTCTGAGCACAATCAAGGGATCCACAGCTCTGGGAACATCAGCCCTCACTGTGCAGTTGGAAGGGCCGGGGGCTAATGTGTTCTCTATGGCTAGCGTTCCAGAGCTTGGAAGCGGCCTCAGGAACGCGGTTCTTGGCAGGCTTTTGTTCCAGGCGTGTCGGCCACACTGAGGAAACCTAAGCTGCCCTGAAAGAAACCACCGGGCCTCCAGTGCAGCTTGGGGGCTCCTGCTCGACGTCTCTCTAAGTGATGCGGAAACTGGCCTTTAGGTCCCGCCCGAAAGAGAGATTTACCCTGAGCATTGCTAGGCACTTGGAGCATCCAGAGTCACCTAGGCCTACTGAGGGCATTTGGAGGATTATGCCCTTCCCCACGTGCAGAACACACTGCATCCAAAAGTTTCATCGCAGAAGGCCGAACTGCGTTCCAAGGGTCTCCCTTGGATTGTCAGAGAAGATAGGTGTATGTGCTGGGTGAGCCCGTTTGTAGTTGGGAAGCCTGGGAAAAGGCAGTATTTCCCCCATTTGAAAGGTAGATAGTGGCGGCCTCGAGGCGGACTGAAAGACAGTGTTGTTACCCGTCTTCCAGTCACCCTTAGGAGTGCCTCCGGGGAGAAAGGGCGTTTTCTCCTATGGATCCAGGTGGTCTCCAGTGCCTTGCTAGGAGCTCATCCCACGCTTGCCCTAGCTCAAGTGCGAAGTCCACGCGACCCCTAGCCTCGAGGTAAGCACGAGTGTTTCCTGTCAGCAGAGCTTTGTGTGCAGCCATCTCCATGAGCCCTGACTCGATGACAGAGCGCTTAAACTCCTCTGCGGCTTTCCGTAGGCCTAGGAGAGTCACGTATGAATGCCCTCCTGAGGGAGAGCACTGTGTGCACTGTGAGTCCCCTTTTGGTTTTCCGAGCAGCATAACACAGAACAGGCTGTTGGGGTCAACTCCTTCTAGGCATGGGGGAGGGCAACGGACGGACTCTCGCTTGCGGAGCAGGCCGTGTACACGTGTTAGGCAGCCCCGGGGCAAGGATTTTTGCCAGCATTACATTCAACCTGGCTCGCCCTCTGGGGAGGCCCTCTGAGGTGCACTGAGAGAAGCCCTGAGCCTCAGGTGCCTCCTGGCAACTCTTACCTGTCACTCTCTATTGTGACGCAAGGTACACTGTAGGCCCGGCCTGAGAGAAAACACCGAAAAACCGGTAGAATTGTGAGGCATTGGGCCGATCCAACGTCACGCAGGCCTGACTGAGTCATTAAGCGGGTAATAATGCTCTCGGTGGCGCGCCAAACAAACACCCCGAGCCCAATGAAGTGCGACCATAGAAAGGCCCAGTGTGGCTGGAAGTCTCCAGTCGTCAGTCAGAGAGTGCTGCTCAAATGTGCTGTGTGGTCAAGTTGGAAACGGGAGAATGCGGGAGGAGCCCGGCTTTGCCCCTTTGGAAAGCAACTTCGTTGCAGCTTCCAAGCCGCCTGAAAATCCACACCACCAGGGTACGCCTCACTCCACAGATGCCTCTGAGGAGCAGTGAGGTTCTCCAAAGGAAACCACGTGCTTGCGATTCCTTCCTGGGAGCTCACCCCGGGAGCATACTGTAGCCCAAGTGCCAACTAAATGTGACCTCCGGTCTCGAGGTAAGGTGCGCAGTTTCCCCCTGCCAGAGATAGTAGGGGTGCACCCGTCTCCAGGAAGTCTTAGTCAGTGGACGCCTTTACCTTTAGTATGCCTCACAGCGCTCAAGACTCTCGCGTGGGCACTTGTTTCCAAGGAAGTACACGGTGTACCCAGAGCCTTCTGAGCACAATCAAGGGATCCACAGCTCTGGGAACATCAGCCCTCACTGTGCAGTTGGAAGGGCCGGGGGCTAATGTGTTCTCTATGGCTAGCGTTCCAGAGCTTGGAAGCGGCCTCAGGAACGCGGTTCTTGGCAGGCTTTTGTTCCAGGCGTGTCGGCCACATTGAGGAAACCTAAGCTGCCCTGAAAGAAACCACCGGGGCTCCAGTGCAGCTTGGGGGCTCCTGCTCGACGTCTCTCTAAGTGATGCGGAAACTGGCCTTTAGGTCCCGCCCGAAAGAGAGATTTACCCTGAGCATTGCTAGGCACTTGGAGCATCCAGAGTCACCTAGGCCTACTGAGGGCATTTGGAGGATTATGCCCTTCCCCACGTGCAGAACACACTGCATCCAAAAGTTTCATCGCAGAAGGCCGAACTGCGTTCCAAGGGTCTCCCTTGGATTGTCAGAGAAGATAGGTGTATGTGCTGGGTGAGCCCGTTTGTAGTTGGGAAGCCTGGGAAAAGGCAGTATTTCCCCCATTTGAAAGGTAGATAGTGGCGGCCTCGAGGCGGACTGAAAGACAGTGTTGTTACCCGTCTTCCAGTCACCCTTAGGAGTGCCTCCGGGGAGAAAGGGCGTTTTCTCCTATGGATCCAGGTGGTCTCCAGTGCCTTGCTAGGAGCTCATCCCACGCTTGCCCTAGCTCAAGTGCGAAGTCCACGCGACCCCTAGCCTCGAGGTAAGCACGAGTGTTTCCTGTCAGCAGAGCTTTGTGTGCAGCCATCTCCATGAGCCCTGACTCGATGACAGAGCGCTTAAACTCCTCTGCGGCTTTCCGTAGGCCTAGGAGAGTCACGTATGAATGCCCTCCTGAGGGAGAGCACTGTGTGCACTGTGAGTCCCCTTTTGGTTTTCCGAGCAGCATAACACAGAACAGGCTGTTGGGGTCAACTCCTTCTAGGCATGGGGGAGGGCAACGGACGGACTCTCGCTTGCGGAGCAGGCCGTGTACACGTGTTAGGCAGCCCCGGGGCAAGGATTTTTGCCAGCATTACATTCAACCTGGCTCGCCCTCTGGGGAGGCCCTCTGAGGTGCACTGAGAGAAGCCCTGAGCCTCAGGTGCCTCCTGGCAACTCTTACCTGTCACTCTCTATTGTGACGCAAGGTACACTGTAGGCCCGGCCTGAGAGAAAACACCGAAAAACCGGTAGAATTGTGAGGCATTGGGCCGATCCAACGTCACGCAGGCCTGACTGAGTCATTAAGCGGGTAATAATGCTCTCGGTGGCGCGCCAAACAAACACCCCGAGCCCAATGAAGTGCGACCATAGAAAGGCCCAGTGTGGCTGGAAGTCTCCAGTCGTCAGTCAGAGAGTGCTGCTCAAATGTGCTGTGTGGTCAAGTTGGAAACGGGAGAATGCGGGAGGAGCCCGGCTTTGCCCCTTTGGAAAGCAACTTCGTTGCAGCTTCCAAGCCGCCTGAAAATCCACACCACCAGGGTACGCCTCACTCCACAGATGCCTCTGAGGAGCAGTGAGGTTCTCCAAAGGAAACCACGTGCTTGCGATTCCTTCCTGGGAGCTCACCCCGGGAGCATACTGTAGCCCAAGTGCCAACTAAATGTGACCTCCGGTCTCGAGGTAAGGTGCGCAGTTTCCCCCTGCCAGAGATAGTAGGGGTGCACCCGTCTCCAGGAAGTCTTAGTCAGTGGACGCCTTTACCTTTAGTATGCCTCACAGCGCTCAAGACTCTCGCGTGGGCACTTGTTTCCAAGGAAGTACACGGTGTACCCAGAGCCTTCTGAGCACAATCAAGGGATCCACAGCTCTGGGAACATCAGCCCTCACTGTGCAGTTGGAAGGGCCGGGGGCTAAAGTGTTCTCTATGGCTAGCGTTCCAGAGCTTGGAAGCGGCCTCAGGAACGCGGTTCTTGGCAGGCTTTTGTTCCAGGCGTGTCGGCCACACTGAGGAAACCTAAGCTGCCCTGAAAGAAACCACCGGGCCTCCAGTGCAGCTTGGGGGCTCCTGCTCGACGTCTCTCTAAGTGATGCGGAAACTGGCCTTTAGGTCCCGCCCGAAAGAGAGATTTACCCTGAGCATTGCTAGGCACTTGGAGCATCCAGAGTCACCTAGGCCTACTGAGGGCATTTGGAGGATTATGCCCTTCCCCACGTGCAGAACACACTGCATCCAAAAGTTTCATCGCAGAAGGCCGAACTGCGTTCCAAGGGTCTCCCTTGGATTGTCAGAGAAGATAGGTGTATGTGCTGGGTGAGCCCGTTTGTAGTTGGGAAGCCTGGGAAAAGGCAGTATTTCCCCCATTTGAAAGGTAGATAGTGGCGGCCTCGAGGCGGACTGAAAGACAGTGTTGTTACCCGTCTTCCGGTCACCCTTAGGAGTGCCTCCGGGGAGAAAGGGCGTTTTCTCCTATGGATCCAGGTGGTCTCCAGTGCCTTGCTAGGAGCTCATCCCACGCTTGCCCTAGCTCAAGTGCGAAGTCCACGCGACCCCTAGCCTCGAGGTAAGCACGAGTGTTTCCTGTCAGCAGAGCTTTGTGTGCAGCCATCTCCATGAGCCCTGACTCGATGACAGAGCGCTTAAACTCCTCTGCGGCTTTCCGTAGGCCTAGGAGAGTCACGTATGAATGCCCTCCTGAGGGAGAGCACTGTGTGCACTGTGAGTCCCCTTTTGGTTTTCCGAGCAGCATAACACAGAACAGGCTGTTGGGGTCAACTCCTTCTAGGCATGGGGGAGGGCAACGGACGGACTCTCGCTTGCGGAGCAGGCCGTGTACACGTGTTAGGCAGCCCCGGGGCAAGGATTTTTGCCAGCATTACATTCAACCTGGCTCGCCCTCTGGGGAGGCCCTCTGAGGTGCACTGAGAGAAGCCCTGAGCCTCAGGTGCCTCCTGGCAACTCTTACCTGTCACTCTCTATTGTGACGCAAGGTACACTGTAGGCCCGGCCTGAGAGAAAACACAGAAAAACCGGTAGAATTGTGAGGCATTGGGTCGATCCAACGTCACGCAGGCCTGACTGAGTCATTAAGCGGGTAATAATGCTCTCGGTGGCGCGCCAAACAAACACCCCGAGCCCAATGAAGTGCGACCATAGAAAGGCCCAGTGTGGCTGGAAGTCTCCAGTCGTCAGTCAGAGAGTGCTGCTCAAATGTGCTGTGTGGTCAAGTTGGAAACGGGAGAATGCGGGAGGAGCCCGGCTTTGCCCCTTTGGAAAGCAACTTCGTTGCAGCTTCCAAGCCGCCTGAAAATCCACACCACCAGGGTACGCCTCACTCCACAGATGCCTCTGAGGAGCCGTGAGGTTTTCCAAAGGAAACCACGTGCTTGCGATTCCTTCCTGGGAGCTCACCCCGGGAGCATACTGTAGCCCAAGTGCCAACTAAATGTGACCTCCGGTCTCGAGGTAAGGTGCGCAGTTTCCCCCTGCCAGAGATAGTAGGGGTGCACCCGTCTCCAGGAAGTCTTAGTCAGTGGACGCCTTTACCTTTAGTATGCCTCACAGCGCTCAAGACTCTCGCGTGGGCACTTGTTTCCAAGGAAGTACACGGTGTACCCAGAGCCTTCTGAGCACAATCAAGGGATCCACAGCTCTGGGAACATCAGCCCTCACTGTGCAGTTGGAAGGGCCGGGGGCTAAAGTGTTCTCTATGGCTAGCGTTCCAGAGCTTGGAAGCGGCCTCAGGAACGCGGTTCTTGGCAGGCTTTTGTTCCAGGCGTGTCGGCCACATTGAGGAAACCTAAGCTGCCCTGAAAGAAACCACCGGGGCTCCAGTGCAGCTTGGGGGCTCCTGCTCGACGTCTCTCTAAGTGATGCGGAAACTGGCCTTTAGGTCCCGCCCGAAAGAGAGATTTACCCTGAGCATTGCTAGGCACTTGGAGCATCCAGAGTCACCTAGGCCTACTGAGGGCATTTGGAGGATTATGCCCTTCCCCACGTGCAGAACACACTGCATCCAAAAGTTTCATCGCAGAAGGCCGAACTGCGTTCCAAGGGTCTCCCTTGGATTGTCAGAGAAGATAGGTGTATGTGCTGGGTGAGCCCGTTTGTAGTTGGGAAGCCTGGGAAAAGGCAGTATTTCCCCCATTTGAAAGGTAGATAGTGGCGGCCTCGAGGCGGACTGAAAGACAGTGTTGTTACCCGTCTTCCGGTCACCCTTAGGAGTGCCTCCGGGGAGAAAGGGCGTTTTCTCCTATGGATCCAGGTGGTCTCCAGTGCCTTGCTAGGAGCTCATCCCACGCTTGCCCTAGCTCAAGTGCGAAGTCCACGCGACCCCTAGCCTCGAGGTAAGCACGAGTGTTTCCTGTCAGCAGAGCTTTGTGTGCAGCCATCTCCATGAGCCCTGACTCGATGACAGAGCGCTTAAACTCCTCTGCGGCTTTCCGTAGGCCTAGGAGAGTCACGTATGAATGCCCTCCTGAGGGAGAGCACTGTGTGCACTGTGAGTCCCCTTTTGGTTTTCCGAGCAGCATAACACAGAAAAGGCTGTTGGGGTCAACTCCTTCTACGCATGGGGGAGGGCAACGGACGGACTCTCGCTTGCGGAGCAGGCCGTGTACACGTGTTAGGCAGCCCCGGGGCAAGGATTTTTGCCAGCATTACATTCAACCTGGCTCGCCCTCTGGGGAGGCCCTCTGAGGTGCACTGAGAGAAGCCCTGAGCCTCAGGTGCCTCCTGGCAACTCTTACCTGTCACTCTCTATTGTGACGCAAGGTACACTGTAGGCCCGGCCTGAGAGAAAACACAGAAAAACCGGTAGAATTGTGAGGCATTGGGTCGATCCAACGTCACGCAGGCCTGACTGAGTCATTAAGCGGGTAATAATGCTCTCGGTGGCGCGCCAAACAAACACCCCGAGCCCAATGAAGTGCGACCATAGAAAGGCCCAGTGTGGCTGGAAGTCTCCAGTCGTCAGTCAGAGAGTGCTGCTCAAATGTGCTGTGTGGTCAAGTTGGAAACGGGAGAATGCGGGAGGAGCCCGGCTTTGCCCCTTTGGAAAGCAACTTCGTTGCAGCTTCCAAGCCGCCTGAAAATCCACACCACCAGGGTACGCCTCACTCCACAGATGCCTCTGAGGAGCCGTGAGGTTTTCCAAAGGAAACCACGTGCTTGCGATTCCTTCCTGGGAGCTCACCCCGGGAGCATACTGTAGCCCAAGTGCCAACTAAATGTGACCTCCGGTCTCGAGGTAAGGTGCGCAGTTTCCCCCTGCCAGAGATAGTAGGGGTGCACCCGTCTCCAGGAAGTCTTAGTCAGTGGACGCCTTTACCTTTAGTATGCCTCACAGCGCTCAAGACTCTCGCGTGGGCACTTGTTTCCAAGGAAGTACACGGTGTACCCAGAGCCTTCTGAGCACAATCAAGGGATCCACAGCTCTGGGAACATCAGCCCTCACTGTGCAGTTGGAAGGGCCGGGGGCTAATGTGTTCTCTATGGCTAGCGTTCCAGAGCTTGGAAGCGGCCTCAGGAACGCGGTTCTTGGCAGGCTTTTGTTCCAGGCGTGTCGGCCACACTGAGGAAACCTAAGCTGCCCTGAAAGAAACCACCGGGCCTCCAGTGCAGCTTGGGGGCTCCTGCTCGACGTCTCTCTAAGTGATGCGGAAACTGGCCTTTAGGTCCCGCCCGAAAGAGAGATTTACCCTGAGCATTGCTAGGCACTTGGAGCATCCAGAGTCACCTAGGCCTACTGAGGGCATTTGGAGGATTATGCCCTTCCCCACGTGCAGAACACACTGCATCCAAAAGTTTCATCGCAGAAGGCCGAACTGCGTTCCAAGGGTCTCCCTTGGATTGTCAGAGAAGATAGGTGTATGTGCTGGGTGAGCCCGTTTGTAGTTGGGAAGCCTGGGAAAAGGCAGTATTTCCCCCATTTGAAAGGTAGATAGTGGCGGCCTCGAGGCGGACTGAAAGACAGTGTTGTTACCCGTCTTCCAGTCACCCTTAGGAGTGCCTCCGGGGAGAAAGGGCGTTTTCTCCTATGGATCCAGGTGGTCTCCAGTGCCTTGCTAGGAGCTCATCCCACGCTTGCCCTAGCTCAAGTGCGAAGTCCACGCGACCCCTAGCCTCGAGGTAAGCACGAGTGTTTCCTGTCAGCAGAGCTTTGTGTGCAGCCATCTCCATGAGCCCTGACTCGATGACAGAGCGCTTAAACTCCTCTGCGGCTTTCCGTAGGCCAAGGAGAGTCACGTATGAATGCCCTCCTGAGGGAGAGCACTGTGTGCACTGTGAGTCCCCTTTTGGTTTTCCGAGCAGCATAACACAGAACAGGCTGTTGGGGTCAACTCCTTCTAGGCATGGGGGAGGGCAACGGACGGACTCTCGCTTGCGGAGCAGGCCGTGTACACGTGTTAGGCAGCCCCGGGGCAAGGATTTTTGCCAGCATTACATTCAACCTGGCTCGCCCTCTGGGGAGGCCCTCTGAGGTGCACTGAGAGAAGCCCTGAGCCTCAGGTGCCTCCTGGCAACTCTTACCTGTCACTCTCTATTGTGACGCAAGGTACACTGTAGGCCCGGCCTGAGAGAAAACACCGAAAAACCGGTAGAATTGTGAGGCATTGGGCCGATCCAACGTCACGCAGGCCTGACTGAGTCATTAAGCGGGTAATAATGCTCTCGGTGGCGCGCCAAACAAACACCCCGAGCCCAATGAAGTGCGACCATAGAAAGGCCCAGTGTGGCTGGAAGTCTCCAGTCGTCAGTCAGAGAGTGCTGCTCAAATGTGCTGTGTGGTCAAGTTGGAAACGGGAGAATGCGGGAGGAGCCCGGCTTTGCCCCTTTGGAAAGCAACTTCGTTGCAGCTTCCAAGCCGCCTGAAAATCCACACCACCAGGGTACGCCTCACTCCACAGATGCCTCTGAGGAGCAGTGAGGTTTTCCAAAGGAAACCACGTGCTTGCGATTCCTTCCTGGGAGCTCACCCCGGGAGCATACTGTAGCCCAAGTGCCAACTAAATGTGACCTCCGGTCTCGAGGTAAGGTGCGCAGTTTCCCCCTGCCAGAGATAGTAGGGGTGCACCCGTCTCCAGGAAGTCTTAGTCAGTGGACGCCTTTACCTTTAGTATGCCTCACAGCGCTCAAGACTCTCGCGTGGGCACTTGTTTCCAAGGAAGTACACGGTGTACCCAGAGCCTTCTGAGCACAATCAAGGGATCCACAGCTCTGGGAACATCAGCCCTCACTGTGCAGTTGGAAGGGCCGGGGGCTAATGTGTTCTCTATGGCTAGCGTTCCAGAGCTTGGAAGCGGCCTCAGGAACGCGGTTCTTGGCAGGCTTTTGTTCCAGGCGTGTCGGCCACACTGAGGAAACCTAAGCTGCCCTGAAAGAAACCACCGGGCCTCCAGTGCAGCTTGGGGGCTCCTGCTCGACGTCTCTCTAAGTGATGCGGAAACTGGCCTTTAGGTCCCGCCCGAAAGAGAGATTTACCCTGAGCATTGCTAGGCACTTGGAGCATCCAGAGTCACCTAGGCCTACTGAGGGCATTTGGAGGATTATGCCCTTCCCCACGTGCAGAACACACTGCATCCAAAAGTTTCATCGCAGAAGGCCGAACTGCGTTCCAAGGGTCTCCCTTGGATTGTCAGAGAAGATAGGTGTATGTGCTGGGTGAGCCCGTTTGTAGTTGGGAAGCCTGGGAAAAGGCAGTATTTCCCCCATTTGAAAGGTAGATAGTGGCGGCCTCGAGGCGGACTGAAAGACAGTGTTGTTACCCGTCTTCCAGTCACCCTTAGGAGTGCCTCCGGGGAGAAAGGGCGTTTTCTCCTATGGATCCAGGTGGTCTCCAGTGCCTTGCTAGGAGCTCATCCCACGCTTGCCCTAGCTCAAGTGCGAAGTCCACGCGACCCCTAGCCTCGAGGTAAGCACGAGTGTTTCCTGTCAGCAGAGCTTTGTGTGCAGCCATCTCCATGAGCCCTGACTCGATGACAGAGCGCTTAAACTCCTCTGCGGCTTTCCGTAGGCCAAGGAGAGTCACGTATGAATGCCCTCCTGAGGGAGAGCACTGTGTGCACTGTGAGTCCCCTTTTGGTTTTCCGAGCAGCATAACACAGAACAGGCTGTTGGGGTCAACTCCTTCTAGGCATGGGGGAGGGCAACGGACGGACTCTCGCTTGCGGAGCAGGCCGTGTACACGTGTTAGGCAGCCCCGGGGCAAGGATTTTTGCCAGCATTACATTCAACCTGGCTCGCCCTCTGGGGAGGCCCTCTGAGGTGCACTGAGAGAAGCCCTGAGCCTCAGGTGCCTCCTGGCAACTCTTACCTGTCACTCTCTATTGTGACGCAAGGTACACTGTAGGCCCGGCCTGAGAGAAAACACCGAAAAACCGGTAGAATTGTGAGGCATTGGGCCGATCCAACGTCACGCAGGCCTGACTGAGTCATTAAGCGGGTAATAATGCTCTCGGTGGCGCGCCAAACAAACACCCCGAGCCCAATGAAGTGCGACCATAGAAAGGCCCAGTGTGGCTGGAAGTCTCCAGTCGTCAGTCAGAGAGTGCTGCTCAAATGTGCTGTGTGGTCAAGTTGGAAACGGGAGAATGCGGGAGGAGCCCGGCTTTGCCCCTTTGGAAAGCAACTTCGTTGCAGCTTCCAAGCCGCCTGAAAATCCACACCACCAGGGTACGCCTCACTCCACAGATGCCTCTGAGGAGCAGTGAGGTTCTCCAAAGGAAACCACGTGCTTGCGATTCCTTCCTGGGAGCTCACCCCGGGAGCATACTGTAGCCAAAGTGCCAACTAAATGTGACCTCCGGTCTCGAGGTAAGGTGCGCAGTTTCCCCCTGCCAGAGATAGTAGGGGTGCACCCGTCTCCAGGAAGTCTTAGTCAGTGGACGCCTTTACCTTTAGTATGCCTCACAGCGCTCAAGACTCTCGCGTGGGCACTTGTTTCCAAGGAAGTACACGGTGTACCCAGAGCCTTCTGAGCACAATCAAGGGATCCACAGCTCTGGGAACATCAGCCCTCACTGTGCAGTTGGAAGGGCCGGGGGCTAATGTGTTCTCTATGGCTAGCGTTCCAGAGCTTGGAAGCGGCCTCAGGAACGCGGTTCTTGGCAGGCTTTTGTTCCAGGCGTGTCGGCCACACTGAGGAAACCTAAGCTGCCCTGAAAGAAACCACCGGGCCTCCAGTGCAGCTTGGGGGCTCCTGCTCGACGTCTCTCTAAGTGATGCGGAAACTGGCCTTTAGGTCCCGCCCGAAAGAGAGATTTACCCTGAGCATTGCTAGGCACTTGGAGCATCCAGAGTCACCTAGGCCTACTGAGGGCATTTGGAGGATTATGCCCTTCCCCACGTGCAGAACACACTGCATCCAAAAGTTTCATCGCAGAAGGCCGAACTGCGTTCCAAGGGTCTCCCTTGGATTGTCAGAGAAGATAGGTGTATGTGCTGGGTGAGCCCGTTTGTAGTTGGGAAGCCTGGGAAAAGGCAGTATTTCCCCCATTTGAAAGGTAGATAGTGGCGGCCTCGAGGCGGACTGAAAGACAGTGTTGTTACCCGTCTTCCAGTCACC